>NW_021620873.1:987809-992967 GCF_004785775.1 Grammomys surdaster
AGAGACAGACAGACAGAGAGACAGACAGAGACAGGGAGAGACAGAGATAAGGAGAGACAAAGACAGGGAGAAACAGAGAGATAGAGAGACAGAGAGACGGGGTGGGGATTAGGGGCATGTGATAGCTTGGGCTAGGTGAAGGACTTACAACACTGTCAGAGGAGCTCAGCACAGTTGCTCTTCCAGCCATCCTGTGCTCCCCCAGCAGGGCTGTCAGATGCTATCTGCTCCAGCTCCTCCCAGTATGCCCCACCCACCAAGGCAACATTTGCTATGGACAGATTTTGTTGGGTTTTGTCATTTTGGTGGACATTTAGTCACATCTCATTGTGCCTTTAGCACATGTTTCTCCTATAGCCAATGTGGCTATTAGTTCTTTTATATCCTCGTTTGGAGGCTTAGACCCATTCAAACACGCAAAGAGAATTCGTGACGCTTATCCGTTTTCTGTTTTATTGGTTGGTTGATTTCTTACTCAGGCAGAGAAACTAGTTACTCTAGACAGAATGCCTTTGCTGAGTTGAATTTTGCTTTGCCATCTGTATTACAAAGAGAAAGGGTATAGAGAGATGTATAATATACACGCTCATAAGTATGCAATTGGACGCTTGTCCAAACATATTGTATCATTTTACTCAGGATGTAGCAAGCTATGTGCATATTGGATAAACATCTAACTTTTCAATCAGCCTAGGCATAAAATAATCTCAGGACTATTAATTTCATTCCCAATAGTTAGAATTTGTGATCCATTTAAGGGGACTTAATTTAACCTATGAAATTTACTTTATTATAAATGTTCCCATGAAATGTATCATGAAATCTGTTTCTGCCTTGTCTTCACAATCATGGTGACTGCATCCTAAGTTCGCTATCTTGTGCAGGGTGGTCTGATGGTCTGCTGACCAGAACTTCCATTACACTAACATTCTTCTGTCCGTGAAGATCACAGAGAGGCAGGGCAGTGATTTCTTTTTCCATCTCTGGAAATCTGAGGTTCTGAAGTCAAGTGTAGTTAAACTCAAGATCTCCTTGTGACTGCTTCCCCATTTAGCTAGGCCTGAGGAGTGTGAGTGGAGCCACGCCCACGCCTTGGTCTTCGGAGCTCTTGCTGTGTTACAAGAGAGTGAGCTATCTTTTGAACAGACATCTTCCATGTGTGCTCTGTCATGGGATCTCATAACTAGTGGAGTACATGCCTAAAACTAAAGAAATTCTGTCTCATGTAAAGTGATAACAAGATAACCTTATTTCTTACAGCTGCTGGCCAGGCTGTCTAATATAAGGAAAGAGTCTCATTCGTAGTAGGTTCGGGGCAGTTTTAGTACATGTGTTCAAATTTATACCTAGTGCAAAGGCAAGGAAACCGATTGACACTTGAATATCCCTACAGTGAACTCTAAATGTCCTAACTCCGAAGCTTTCTGAACAAGTGTCAGCCTCACACTCCATGAGCCCAGAAGCACACGCACCATGCCTACCGCTGAGGAGTTCATGGCATCTCCGTATTAATGCGGGCTGTTTTTATCTTGATCTTGATGTTACTCTTATTTCTGGGGTGTAAGCAGTGATGAGACTGGAAATCCCCGTCACGTGGACAGCCAGCACCTTCACACATCAGTGACAGCCAGTGGTTTTCAGGAGAACGTTACTAGCTGTCTCTTGTAGCTAGTTAGCTTAAGTGGTCAATCTGATCTAACGGTGTTACGGTTGGGAGCGTGTCTCCGTGAGATTTGTCTGTGGGGCCTCTTCTTGATTGCTAGTAGACACAGCTCACTGTGGGTGCATCTCCAGACAGGATTTCCTATAAGAAACCTCCTTGTGAGGACCAGGTCAGTGAGTCAGTGAGCATCAGTTCTCTGTAGTTTCTGCTTCAGTTCCAGCTTATCCATCACCACAACGGCCAAACAAAATCCATGACAGAATAGGACTAGAGAAACGTTTCAAGCTGGCCATGCTGGAGCTAAAGAGGTGGCTCAAAGTTAAGAGTTCACATTTCTCTTTCGGAGAACTTGAATTCAATGCCCTGCATGCACAATAGGAGGCTTACAACTGCCTGTGACTACAGCTCCCGGGGGACCCAGTGCCTCTGACCTTTAAGACACACACACACACACACACACACACACACACACATTGTGTCATATATAGTATCTGCTCTATACTCTCTCCTGTCTTAGGTGACTTTTCAGTCTTTGTTCTCCAACTGTACATGATAAGGTGCCACAAGCCTTACTTAGCCTATGAACCGTAGCTTGTCAGCTTTTGTTCTAGAGGATGCTGCCTGTGTTTGCCATGCTCTTTATTATCAATTAGGATACTGCACTCCAGAAAGTTACAATGAACTCAGAGATGACTTTGTTTGGAAGGGATGAAAATTACTCCTGCTAGTAGGAAAACTAACTTAAGGTTGCAAGTTCATCCTCACACCTTTTGCATTCTTGTAGCTAAACTGACACTTGGGATCCAGTATTATTCTTCCAACCCCAGGTACTTGATTCCACAATGTGCTTCAAATCAGCTTTACCAACTTGTCTATCTCTTCATTGAATCAATTAATTGATAAATATTTGTATTTGTTTGCTTTCTTTGTGGACAATAATCCTGTTCCCTTTCTAAATTAATGTATTTGAGGTGTATGTGTGAGTGTGAGCACGCATGTGCCATGAGTGTGAAGGTCAGAAGACAATCTCTTGGAGCCAGTTGTTGACTTCCAACCAGCTAAGGCTAGACCTCTCTTGTATCCACTGCTGCATTGCTCACTCCAGGCTAGCTGGACTACACCCAGCTTTTAACATAGGCTCTGGGACACTAATGCAGGTTGTTAGACTTGCCTGGTAGGGTTTCTACCCACTCAGCTGTTCGTTCTCCTTCCCAATAACCTTGTTCTTTTGAGAAAATTGTGGCTAACAGTCTCCATAGTAATGACAAAGGGGGATTTAGGAACTGAGAAAGACCGTATAGTAAAAACAGAGAGATGCAGAGATGGAGGTATGTTGCAGCCTAATCATATGACCTTGACATCTGGAGAAACATTGGCTTGACAATGACAGCATAGATCATTGCAGACTGTGCACATATGTGTGTGTAAGTATGCAGGAGTGTGTGTTTCAGAGGGAGAGATATTGTCCACACACATAATATTGTCATTCATGGGACAGAGGGCAGATTTCAGATGTCCAAATTGAGGATGTATCCAACTACTAGTAGCCTACTGCCCCGGGCCAGGCAAGATATCATGGTACTCTGCTAAGGATACAGGAGTGAGGGAAATTAGTAATGTTCAGTGTTCTTTCTGGGGGTCTATGGAAGGGGAGAGGTTGTCTGGGATGCTTCATCATCTCTCCCTCTTCTGTTACAACTGATTCAGTGTGTGAAATGACCATCCAATAGCCTATGAAATCTTGAAACGTCCTTAAAGCCATTCAATGTCTTTTCTGCTTGTGTCTCTGCATCTACCTGTAGAAGCTTCTGGCTGAAGAGCAAAGGATGTGTGACTTAGCAATCACTGCTAGTGAGTTAAGGATCCCAGAGTTTTTTCAGTTGCAATACTAGGACCATCCATGAGGACCTGAACATTCAGATGCCCAGAGTTTGTCCTCATAGTGTACTTCTTTATGGTGGTAAAATAGCCAGGACCCTCTATGTAACCTTAGGTTACTCAGGCTTTAGCTATGTTAACATCCCCATCAAGCTACAGTCTTATCCTGCTGTTCTGGAAGCTTTCTTTATTCCTTCAGTTGATGCTGACTGCCTCCACTCTGGGTGATGCTGACTGTCTAGCTCTGGGTGATGCTGACTGCCTCCACTCTGAGTGCAGAAGACACGCTGCTTTCTTTGTTGTCAAATCCAGAGAGCCATTTGACTGTAGCCTTAAGTATATAGCATCTATTTTAAGTACACTTCAAACTAGCAATGCCATCAGATTTCACTGTGCATTCCATGCAAAATATTCTTGGGAAATTATGGAATGCCCCTAGTGAATAAAGCATATTTAATTATTGGAGAGGTTAGTGTTTCATAAACCCAAGAAAGTGTAAAGTGACTTCCACTATCAACAGTTTAAAATCAATTTGGAGGCATTTGGAAAGCATTTTAAAGAGCAACTAGACATCAATAAAATTTAATTAATTGGTTCTATGGATGCACATGTAAATTGGGTGTTAATTATGCTAGCAATGCTCTTCCATTAAAAATTAAGCTCATGATTAGTAACTGAGAAAAACAAGCCATCTTTCTATAAACAAATCTCATTCTGTTGTATCTGAAGGCAGCCTTTAGTAATTAAATCATAACTGCATTTCCTCAGATAAATCTGAGCTCTGATGGATGGATGGAGAGTCATCCACGTGATCTCCACTGGGCCATTCCATCAAAACAATTGATATCACCAGAGATGAGCTATGTGTGGTTTAGCCACCCTTTAATACAGAGCTATTGAATCATTGGAAATTCCTTCTTATCTAATTGACACTGAATAAAAGAATGATCAACCATCGCAGGAGATGTAGTAAGAATTAGTGATCTTTTCAGAGCAGATGACATCTGAAGATGGAAGATGTGGTACAAGAGGTCACAAGCTGGTGAATCCAAGTCCTTTCTCTTCTTTCCCATTCCTCCTCCCTGCTCCAAGGTGAATCCCTGTGCCTGATGATTAAAACACAGTACATTCTTTCTAGATAGACAATCGCTAAGACATCATTCTTTTGGATTTCTTCCAGTTGAGTGTTTTGTCCTCCTTGGGAGCCAAAATTGTATCTAGACTCAGGGCTAAAACCAACCCAATGAGCATCTTAAGTGGCAGGGTTATGCTATCTTTCAGAATGAGAAATAGAACAAATACTTGAAGCGCTTAACACACACTGCTGGTTCTTTTCCCAGTAGACTTTTCCAAGGGAAATTGAGTCCATATGCTGCTGATCCATCCTCTCAAAAGCCATCAAGCCACTGTTTTACTAGAGTGTCTTGATGGAGCATTTTATCTATTTCAGTGAGCCCTTTGATGTCTCTTTTCGTAGTCATGGAAAACTGGATTTTCAAAAAAACTAAAGATAAACTCTCACACATCCCCCATATCTAGTGAGAAAGAGACAGAGGGAGGGGGAATGAGGGAGAGAGAGAGAGAGAGAGAGAGAGAGAGAGAGAGAGAGAGAGAGAG
>NW_021620873.1:992977-1044616 GCF_004785775.1 Grammomys surdaster
GAGAGAGAGAGAGAGAGAGAGAGAGAGAGAGAGAGAGAGAGAGAGAGAGAGAGAGAGAGAGAGAAGCTTCAAATACCAGGAAAATTCTAGAAAACTGTTCAACTTTAAATTAAAACATCTTGGTAAGAAAAGGAAACATCAGAAGAGCTTTAGAAGCAGGTCTACTTTTAGGACTTGTTTGTTTGTGTTGTCCTCCCAGTGTATCTCTGGATGGCCTAGAACTCGCTACATAGACTAGGCTGGCCTGGAACTCACAGAAATTCACCTGCTGCTACCTCCTAAGTGCTGAGATCAAAAGCATGCAGCACTCCACCTGACCTTCAGGTCGTCTTTTAAGACAGTCCCCTCATCTTCATTCAAGGCTGGTTTATCCCCTCTCTCCTTTTCAAAATGTTGTGGTGAGAAGAGTCCAGCGAGAAGAGAAGAGATTCACACACATCTCAAACTACTCTGAGCTGTTTATATTTTCTCATTGTCTATTTGCTTTTTATGTAATTTGTTTTTTATTACACGTGTCACAGTTCTGTTTGCCATCCATGAGATCTTAACCAAATCCTGGACTTTGTTCCATGCAAATGTATTCGAAATAAAACCTTGGCCATCAGTTGTATATCATGTACAAGCTTGCACGTGCTTCTCTGTGAAAACCAGCAATTCAGCAGGCAGCTCCCATGTATGTTTTCCCATCCCAATCCAGTTACCACATGTGAAGAATGTAAAATAAGATAGTGTTGCTGATGTTGAGCTGTGTAGCACATCACTGGTGCCACATGGCTCTTTCAAGGTCTACTGGCTGACATCTATAGACATATGTAGTGGGAACTAAGGATACAGGTCTATGTGACTCTTTGAAGATAGGGACAAAAAGACTATCTGTCACTGCCTTCTTCACTTCAAGTCTACTGGTAGCTGCTTCCTAGGAGGCAGTTTTGTGCGAACTTCTGGGTCTCAGTGAATGAGAAAGACCACTTTCGTCTTCCAGTTGCAAGATGGAGGAGAAAAAAAATGAGCAACAAAGCCATTAAATCAGCTGGGAACTCATGTAGACAAAAAGATGGAAATGATGCCAACAGGGGCTGGAGAGATGGCTCAGCCAATAAAGGGACTGTCATGCAGGTGTGAGGACCTGAGTCAGACCCCCAGGTCCCATACATTAGAGAGAAATCTTCAAAATGAGGAGGTATATATCTATAATCTCAGCCCTGGGGAAATAGAGACAGGAGGCTTGCTGTTTAACCAGTCAGCAAACTCCAGGCTGAGTTAGAGACCCTGTCTCCAAAAGTAACAAGAAAGACAACGGGGGAAGACACCTGACCTTGACATCTAACCTCTGCATTCATGCACATGTGCACACACATACATGAACACCTAGGTACATAGGCACAAAAGAATACAATTGATATTTTTTAAAAAATGTAACAAAAGTAAGAGATTATAGTCACCCAATAAGCAATGACTTATAGGACAGCCAGTTAGCTAGCCTGACAGTAGTTACTGACACCAAGTTCGTAGTGGACGCACTGCATGAGGGGCTTAGAACACTTGACTTAAGAAGGAGCTCACTTCCAGACATTACACTGCAGGCCTCTCATGTGAAGTACCTCCTTAAATTTTAGACCCTATGTGCCTAACTCTCTTTATTCAAGATCCACACATGAAACCTACCTTCTGACTTTTCCCTCCTTCAAACTGAATCTTGACCTTGCTCTGAACTAAAGAAAACCACAACTTTTCTGTATGGCAGACACTGGTTAGTGACTTGCCAAGCTGTTTCTTGGTCCTTGGCACCCCTGGATAGATACTTTAGCCTCTGTATCCATCAAGGGATAACTTGCCATACAGTGTAATGTAGACAGATGAAAGTATTAGCCTTAGTCCCAATGAGTGCACGGCATACAGCCCTGCCCTAGCCTCCCATGACACAGGGACATTGACAAGACATTCATATATGTTTAAACCATACTTAAGGCAGGTAGAGCAGTATTGGCATCTTAGTGTTCTTTCCTGATTAGCACAATATATGACAATTATCCAAATATCTTTCTTAAAGCAAAAACTTCAGACCTCACTGCCAGTGTCACCCTGCATTACTGAAGGCAGTACAGACATTTTCTGTGTGGTATTTCTCTCATGGTTCCTAACAGTTTTCTAACTAAAGTGTCACATCCATGAGGACCCCATAATCTGAGTTGTCACTTTGGAGTAAGGAATCTTAAAGCATCTAAAAGGACCAAAATACTAATGAACTCTGTCCCACCTTTTCCTCTTAGGGCTTTATGGGACAGACACATTTCATAATTTGCTGGCAATACTTTACAGTCCATGAGGTGCATATGGGTAAGGGAGCTGTTGTCAACCCTTAGGTCTAAATAAATTTATTGGTTTCCTTTCTGGGAAGGAGAGGTGCACTTGGAGATTTAGGGCTGTTAAGGGAACAAGAAGAGTCCATTAGCTGGAAAAGAAGAGCTGAAAGCATGCATTTGCTACACAAGAGACCCTTCACATACATGCACACCTCAATGAAATCTCACAAATTGTTACCCACTTTTATAGCTGAAGAAGCTGAAGTTATGGGGTACAGGAGCCCTCAGCAAACAATCTCATTCTGTGCCCATCCAGATAAACTCGGGGCCTACAGGCTCTAGAGCCTGCCCCTTTGTTAACATGAGATCCTGAGCAATAACACCTGCAACTTGAGAATGGAAACAGGCCCTAGAGATGGGGAAATGGAAGAAGTGGTAAAAGGAAGTGTGGTGGTTTCACTAAGAATGACCCCTAGAGGTTCGAGTATTTGAATGCTTAATCACCGAAGAGTTGCACTATTTGAAAGGATTAAAAGGATTATAAGGTGCAGCTTCTCTCTCTCTCTCTCTCTCTCTCTCTCTCTCTCTCTCTCTCTCTCTCTCTCTTTCTCTCTCTCTTTTTCTGTCTACAGATCTGGATGTAGAACTCCCAGCTTCTTCTACAGCCCATGTCTGCCTGCATGTTGCATGCTTCTTACCATTCCTACCATAATGATAATGGATCAAGTCTCTGAAACTGTAAGCCAGTCCCAATTAAATGTAATTTTTTTTATAAGAGTTGCCTTGGTCATGGGGACTCTTCACAGCAATCGAGCACAGACTAAAACAGCTGTTTTGAACCAGAGACTAGAGATCTGTCTGCCTTCTTCATAATAGTCATCGTTTGTTCCCTTTGACTATAAGATGAAGCCAGAAATCCCTTTGGTATCTCAATGAGTCAGCCTGTCTGCTCCTCATGGCCCTGAATGTGCTTGCCTTTCCCTGTGGCCCCCCAGTTCACTCAGGGTAGACGTATGGCACATGGCTGTCAATTTGACTTGAATCGCTCAATCACTGCTAACATTTCCTTCACCACCCTATGAACTTCTCCAGCCCCAAGTAGCAGCAACTTGTGCCCTTGAAAACTGAACAGAAAACAAGCATATTGATTTTCTACTATCAACAAGGAAGAGACAATCTGTCTGTGCTGAGAATGGTCACAATGCATTTCACCCCACCTTTATTCTCAGCAGTATGCCTCCTGACTTGACCTGGTCTGTTCTCACCTCCTGCTGCTGAGGACTCTGCTAGAATTAACCCTGAAGTGCCAGTGCCTTCACAGGGCTTCCTAGTTTCTGGTTGGAAACCAGCATAGTGTTTTTAGAACAACTTTTTTAGAGAGGAGTTATGACCACTTACAGGTCACCCCTGAACCCAGGAGGTATGATGGAGGGATAGGCTGCCGGAATTTCTTTTAGCAAAACTATTTCAAGTGATTGTATCTTTAGGCTCTATTAAAAGCATTATTTGTGTATATGGGTTGTTGCATATACAAATTAAAGTGTGAGACCATTAGGCAGAAAATTTTATCCATTATAGAACGAAGATCTCGTGTACTAGTTATTATTCTAATTTACTAGAACTTATTTTTCTTGCAACCTGGTATTTCAATGGAACATTTCTTGAAAGCTTTGGTTTTGACATGGCTTATGTATCAAAAAGGAGATGCAGGAAAACGAAAGGGATACAGGAACCTTGAAACAGCAAGCCCGCGCTTCTGGGACAACTGCAGTGTCTAAATCAGTCAATATTTATGCCTAGCAACCTTGACAATATCCTTTTAATTAAAATCAATGACAAAATAAAACATGCATTAGAATGCACTGGGGATCACTCACCTTGGGAGAATGGGGGTGGGCGAGGAGAGTTCACTACAAGCATGGTGTGCCTACAGGACTTGTAGCCCTTTGTTGGGATGTGGTTTCTATGACTGTGAGTCTCTTCTTCCAATTGCCTCTTTCCTTCAGTGCCTGGAACCTCTATTTTTCATGTTTTGTCTTCTTTGTTTCTTTCTGAGTTTGTTTTTCTTTTGTACAACTCTCTTGAGATGGCTATTTGAGAAAAAGAATATTAAAAATTCAAATAATGCATTCCTCGGATATGGATTCCTGGATTTGATGGAGAAATTGGAAGCATCTAGTTTAGAGACTGGCATTGTTTTGGGAGAACCTTTCTTTAGCTAGACTGGTGACCTTGGGTGGAGAGAAGAACAGTTAAGAGGATGGCCTTTATTAAGTCTCAGCCACACAGTTTATGAAATGAAAAAAAAACAGCTTTAACTGAGAAAGCCTTTCCCCTAGTCTCCAGGAGCATGTTGTTAGGCAGGTAGTGATAAAAATAATAGCCACCTCAGGTCATAGAACACGCCTGGTTTAGAATGTGTAACTCTCCCATTTAATCCTGCCCCAAATCCATGAGCTATGTACAATGCATTCCTGAGGCCATGTAATTCCAACTGAAGCTGGAGAGATGACACTTCTCTCAAATGCCATCTGGCTGCTAAGTGGCCAAGGTATAAGGACATTACTGTGTCCCAACCCACCTTTTTGGGTCTGTAGAAAGTAGAAGGGCCTCAGGACTAGAAGATGTCACCTTCCTTACCTTACAGACTTTGATAAGAATCCCATGAGTATGTCCCACTTACAAAATTTTCTATAGTTCCAAAGAAGTTTTCAGAGGTGTCACTTGACCTCAGGCCACACCCACTGGCTCAGCCTTCCCCACACTTACACCAAGACAGCTCTGAGATACATCCTGGTGTGATTTCAAAGCCTTTGTAGTGACAGGGTGAGTTGACCGAGAATAGAAGGCAATTTAACACTGTCCTCTTCGGCCTGGTGACACAGATTGAGCATCAGATATACACACTTTAGTTAAAGCTGAGCCTTAGTGGGGGCGGGTCTTTGTGTTTGTTTTTCTCCTGCATCTGGGGCCCTCTCAGATTACTCTCCAGGGTTTGCAAAATAACACACTTTGTTAAAAGCTTCCCAGCCTTATCTCATTTCCTAATCACCACAGACAGATATGAGAGGTTTCAACACTGCCGTTTCCTCTTCAGAGCCTGTGAATCTTCAGAGATCTGCAAGTGCTGGTCTAATTTGTGAAAAGGGTTTGTCGATGTGTTCCTCCCAAATTATGAAACATTCTGATCAGATGAGCAAGCAAAAAGCTTGACATATGATCAGGGAGTCATTTCCAAATAATTCAAGGGATTCGACTGTGACAATCAATCTCTTGTTACTTCCAAAGAGTGAGGGGGGAGGGGAGGCTGCAGCAATCCTGAGAAGGAAAGTGATGCTGGGGGTTTGCTAGAGGCTTCTCAGCTAAGGACTATTCTTCCTGCAAAGGCTTTGGAAACCAGGCTCTGTTCATAAGTCCTTACCTTGTCAATTTCCACCCCTGGGAAACCGCCACCAGCTCTCTCTCGACTGTGCGTCCTTGTCTGTCGATGTCTTCTCGCCTACTTCCCTATCTCCATCCAATTGACTCCTGTCCCCAACCGAACACTGGCCTCTGGCATTCTAAACTGTATGCTTGTTTAAAAAACATCTAACCACGCAGAAAAAGCCAAACCACATGTCCCATGGAGAAAGCAAGATGGCTGGAATAAGGCACCCAAAATCTCACAGGAAACCGGTATTTAAAAATGTCAAGTAGATAACCTGGGTTTTTAATCTCTGCCCAGGGGTGCTGAGCAACTTCCTCTCTCAATGCTGGGAAAGACTACATAGGAGTCTTAGACTTGAACTTCTAACCAGCAAGAAGAGCCCCCCCCCCCCGACTGCTCACTTCTTAGGTGATGCCTAAAAGAGGACCTGAAGATTCAAGACAGTCACACTGACCCGAAAAAGCAGGCCAACCTGCTCCTGCATGAAGCCAGTGGAGACTTGTTGAAAGCATCTCACATGTCTCAGTGAGGGTCTCCTGGGAGCCCTTTCACTCTTCGGACCCTGACCCCACCCAGAGATGAAGTAGGCCAGAAGGGATCCTTTGCTTCTGTTCTGTTCCAATGACTGCAAAAGGCTGCACCATCTTCTCCAGCCAAAACACTGTTGGAGAAAACCAGGACTGACCATTGCAAGAAGATCCTGGGCTTCACGGCGTAAGTTCCAGTCTCCAGCTAGCAATGGAAAACACTCGTACCCAAAACAATGTCTCAATCTGAATTTTTTTAAAAAAAAAATCAATGGATACCAATGACAAGATGATAGAAAATTACACAGCAAGAGATTTGGTGTATTTTTATTTTGTTTTGTTTTTGTTGTTGTTGGGTTTTTTGTTTGTTTGTTTCGTTTTTTAAGCCATGGTATGGAGCTCAACAAATAATTGTAAATATTCTTTTCAAGGTTTTAAATATAAATCAGAAACAAAAGAATGCCCTTGGAGAGAGGGAAAGAATCAACAGTTGTAAGTTTTAGAATTGAAAAAAAAATAACTGCAAGTATAGCTACCACGGATGGAGGGACATAGGAGAAGAATGAGTCTGAAGAGACCAAGATGATGATGATAGACTGAACCACTGAAACCATAACCCAGCCCCAATACAGTGCTGTCCCTTTAAAAAGTTGCATTACTCATGGTGTCTCTTCACAGCAATAAAACCTAAGACAGAAGTGAACCTCTGAAACTGTAAAACAGCTCCAATTAAAGGTTTTACTATATAAGATGTGCTGTGGTCATGGTGTCTCTGTACAGCAAAGGAAACCCTAACTAAGACAGTTTCCAAATTTGGAAAAATACCTAAACTACAGATTGAAGCTAAACTCAAAGAAATTTGTGCGAAAGTATCATGTTGAAACTTCTAAAACTGAAAGACTCCCACCCCACCCCCCCCCAAAAAAAACATTGAAAGCAGACAAAGAAAAACAATCTAAATGAAGTTTATTTCTCATCAGAAAATGGGGAAGAAAATAGCAAAACATGTACACAGCTCAAGGAAAAGAACTGTCGTCTGAGTACTTTATGTCTAAGATGCTTTTCAAGAGTGAAGAGGACCAGATGCAGTGATATTTGTCTGTCTTTCCAACAGTTGGGAGGTGGGGGAAGAATTAGAAATTCAAGGCTAGCCGGACGGTGGTGGCGCATGCCTTTAATCCCAGCACTTGGGAGGCAGAGGCAGGTGAATTTCTGAGTTCGAGGCCAGCCTGGTCTACAGAGTGAGTTCCAGGACAGCCAGGACTACACAGAGAAACCCTGTCTCGAAAAACCAAAAAAAAAAAAAAAAAAAGAAAAGAAAAGAAATTCAAGGCTAGCCTCGATTACATAGTGAATTCCAGGTCAACCTGGGCTATAACACACCCTGTTTTAAACAAACAAAAAATAATAACAACAAAAACAACAACAAAATGGAATGCAGAGAAAATTAAGACATTTGGAAAAACTAAGAGAATTCGTCACTGGCAGACAAATCCTTCAAAATAGCTAAAATTCCCCAAACAGAAATTTTATGTAAGTATCTGGAGGAAACTGAAATTAAGGCAAAGCTTTGATACTTTTAACCTTCAAAATCATAATTGGTGACATCAGGAGACTGTAACTATGTGTATATAAAATATAACTCTTACAGGAAACAGTAAAAAATACTATAGATCATAATAGACCCAAAATCTAACATAATAAAATAAACCAGAATTCAAAAAATGTTAAAAATAAACTACAATATGCCAGGAAAAGTAGAGAATAAACAGTTAACGAATACAAAGTGGCAGACTTCTCTATTTTAAATGTCCCAATATTAACAATTGCACTATCTGTAAATAGTCTAGAACTTTCCAGTAAAAAACAGAGACCGGCAGAGTTGCTTATAAGACATGGTGACAGTATATCTTGTCTATACCAAATCACTTAAGCTATAATAATACACTAAACACACTTAAGGTAGAATAATACAAAATATATTATGAAAATATTAAGACAGAGAATAACCATGTTAAAAGAAATTAGACATCAGGAAAATGTCAGGAACAGAAAAGGACACTCTTTGTTGACAAATGGGTCATCTACCAAGAAGATCCAGTATGCTAAATGTGTCGCCTGTTGGAACACATATGATAAACTCAAAGAAATGACTCATAAATAAAAATCAGGAAGAGTACAAAAGTTCAGTAACTGATGTAACACAGCCCATGTGCATTTGTAATGTGCCATATTACAAGAAATAGAGATCCTTCACGTGGATCTAGACCATAAAGTAAGACTGATGGCATCCTAGAGCAAAGTCAATTTCAAAACTCATACAGAACAGGTTTCCTACTGCAATGGAATTAAGTTGGAAAGCAATTGTTTAAAAATGAAATGAAAATCTTTAAACCTTTGTAAACTGAAAAGCATAGTTCTAAATCGTCAATAAGTTAGTCAATAAATCTTATGGGAAATCAAAATGTACACCTAACTGAGTGAAACAAAATAAAACAGAACGTCATTAGTGCAAAGCAGATAACATTCTTGGTTAAGGGAGGTTTTCAGCATTAATGTTATATTTAAGAAGGGTGTAAAGTAAACAATTTTAGCTTCTAACTCAAGAAATCTGAGGGGAAAGAATAACAAAATTAAACAAAGGAGCCATCAAGGTTGGGGTTTTTCTCATATTAGTAAAAACCAGAGTTAATTGGCAAGGAGAACTGTATCAGATTACCTATAGACAAGCTTTGATTATGGGACATTATCTTGATTAGTGTTTGATGTGAGAGGACCCAGTCCACTGTGGGTGGTGTGTCATTCCTGAGAAGTAGTCATAGGTTATATTAGAAAGCAGACATAGCAAGCCAATAGGTGTGGCTACTATTTCAGTTCCTGCCTCAACTTCCTTTAGCGGTAAACTGTTAGGGAGAAAAATAAGATGAACTAAGTTTGATAAGTCTCTAG
The DNA here is from genome assembly GCF_004785775.1 of Grammomys surdaster. NCBI lineage: Eukaryota > Metazoa > Chordata > Mammalia > Rodentia > Muridae > Grammomys > Grammomys surdaster. Next base: position 1,002,184 of record NW_021620873.1, read on the forward strand.
TTTTTTATCACAGCAATGAAAACCCTAAGACATACTGAAAGAAATAATAGTAATGGCAAAAATAATTGAAATTAGAAACAGAAAATTCCCATCTTAAGTCACTTAAATAGACTGAAAAGATGGATACAGATTGACAAACCTTTAACAGAACTGAGGAAAAGATGACACAAGTGGCCAAGTCAGACACAATCCATTGGATACTGCAGGGACTCTGCCAAGCTAAAGAGGACAGTAAGAAAGTGATGTGGACATCTGTATTCGTGTGAACTTGGCAGCTAATATAAGATGGAGCAATTCCACAAAATGTGACTGCCATACTCGGTCTAACACAGGACAGACTATTTGAACAGACTGACAGCTCTCAAGGAAATTGAACTGATAATTTTAAAACTCAGTCCAGGTTGTAACTCTGGAAAACACCAGCACATGTTTAAAAAAAAAATACCAATTCTAACCTGTCACTTCAAGAAAATCAAAAGTTAGAATTTTATCCAATAAAGTTCACTATAGAATGTTAGTATTACTCTAATATCTAAGCCAAAGAGAGTGGGAAATGAGGAAGCCACAGATTGGTGTCATCCACGGATATGGGTGTGAAAGTCCTTAAGAGAATGTAGGCAAACATGAACCAACAATATAGAAAGAGAAATATATTCCATGGCTGCCAGGGGACCTGAGTGGTGGTTAACAAAACTACCTATTGAAAAGCTCCCAATCACATATCAAGTCAAGCAAGACTTGAAGGCTGAAGTATAACTCTATACTTGCTAGTTAAGTATTGAAGACATCCCCCAATATCCGCATACAACCACTAAGCAAGAAATAGAGACTTATTTGCTCTAGGCTTCTACTGAAATTTCTGTCTAATCGTTAGCTAATTATGGAGCTGAGTTGAGACTTTATTGACTATCCATAACAAAGATATAGATTTCACAGAATTAGTTCCCAACATCTAAACTTGCAGTAACAACTGCAGAAGGAAACAATGAACTCAGGGAAAGAAAAACATATGTTTTTTGGAGTTACCATTAGACTGCTAGAAATATATTCTTTTCAGTTTTACACATACACACACACACAAATACATATATAAATGTCTTGCAAATAAGTCTTCTGTGCATAAGAAGGAAATCTTTACAGACTAACTGAGAAAGCGATGATCTACACTCAGAAGACAAAGACTTTAAGTAAGCTACTTTAAATATGTTCACAAAGCTGAAGGAAAATATGTGGAAATGCATAATCAAAAAGAAATAAGCAATAAGATATGTAAATTATAAAAAGCAATCAAGGGGAACTTTTGTAATTGAAAAGTATAAAAGCTGACATGAAAAATTCACTAGCCAGGATTGAAAAAGGCTAGAATAGGAAGTGCATTGCACCGGAAGCCTGCGGGATCATCAAGAGTACAAACGCACAGCATGCTGGTCCTGGTCAGAGGAACAGAAAGGGATAGTGGGAATATCTGAAGAAATGATTTCTCAGCATTCAAAAAGCTCAGAGAATTGCACATAGAATGCAAGAAAATTCACACCTACACACATCAGAGTCAAACTGTCAAAAATTCAAAGACAAAGAAAGGCTTCTGAAAGCAGAGAGAAGCTATTAATCACGTACAGAGAATCTCGAATAAGATTAATAGGTGGTTTCTTATCAGAAATCGTGGGGGTCAGAAAACACCAGAAAGACATTTTCAAAGTTCTGAAAGAAAAAAAATTTTTTTTGTTTCAGCAAGTGCATTTGTTTTGTTTTGTGTTTTTATCTGGCAAAACTATCCTTCATAGATTAAAGGGAAAATTAAGACAAATTTTTAAATATATGACATAAAGTAAATAAAAAAAAAACAGACCTTTTTGCTAATAAACCTACTTTATCAGAAATACTAAAAGCAGTCTTTCTGGGTTAATTAAAGAGAGTAGATCAGCTACTTTATCCACAGTAAACAGGACACCAGAGAAGTAGCTACATAGATAATCAAAACGGAAAATATAAATATTTTTCTATTGTTTAAAATTCTCATTCAACGTGACTTAAAAACACAACTGCATAACATAATAATTGTAAAAGCACAAGCGTGGAAAAACATTGTGTGAAGATGTGACTTACGAAAAAAGAACTAGACATGCAGCTAAAACCATATGAGAGTAAAAATTGTATATACAATTGATACCAGGTGGGTACTAAAAATAAATCAGATTTGTTACATATAAATTAAGATATTAGTGGCAATCTTTAGGGAAATTATTGAGAAAATATCTCAAAATTCCATGTTAAAAGAAGAAGAAAACTTTAAGTGATACACTGAAACTATTTGACAGAAAAGAATGCAAAAGTAGAAAATTTGGGGTAAAAGAGAAAACAGCAAGATGGAGTTATCAATTCTGTATTTTTAATATCTGTATTAAATAAGTGAAGCAAGATCTCCAGTTAAAACTATTAGAAACTATTTCCAGTAGAATTAGGAGGGAATATTTAAAATTATTCAGCTTTCTTGGTGGTAGAATGCTTGCTCCCTGTCTCCTGGTACTAAGGATTAAAAACTAAATATCTACTAATCAAACATGCTTTATATTCAAAAACTAATAAGATGGAGTTGTGTAAAATAAGACATGCCAATGGTAACTCAAAGAGAGGTGGGATGCTACCGGTTGCAAGAGATTTTTTTTAATATTACTAGATTCCAAGTATGATATCTTAAATGATAAATGAAATAGCCGACAATGTACTATAACAATTTAAAATCTATATGTACCTAAGGGCAGAGTGTCAAAGCACATAATTTAAAGCATGACAGACATGAAGAAATACATAAAGAATTCAATTATAAATAATTGAAGACTTCGACAACCCACCCTCAGTAATGTACAGAACAACTAGACAGAAGGTATGTGAGGTGTCAGAAGAGTCTTAAACAGGACTATAAGCCAACTTCAGCTAACAGAAGTCTACAAGACACTGCCGCTAACAGTGGCAGGCGCAGCCATCTTCTCAAATGACAGAATGTACGTTAAGAAAGCAAATAAAAGCAAGCCTCAATACATTTCTAAAGAAAAGAAATCAATGAACCTGTTTGTTATCAGCACAAGGAGAAATGAAATTAGAAGTAAGCATTCAATAAAAACTGGGGAGACTAAGAGTCTGTGGAAACTAAAGCCAAAGCTAAAGTAGCAATAGCTTCAGAGGTAAAACCCAAGCAGAGGTAGAAAGTCCAAATGGAAGGAGAGAATCCACCAAGAGAACAAAGTAAATGTGCAGTGTTCCAACCTAAAGGAGGCAATCCAGTTATCCCAAGAAAACCTAACTGTTGAAGTACAACATGGAAGAAGACCTATCTCAGAGCAGCAACCTTTCATCCTAAGAAATGGAGAAAAGGGAAAGAACATCCAAAGCCAGCAGAGGGTAATAATGAACAGTAGAATAAAAATAAACCAAACAGAGATTCTAAAGGCAATGTAGAAAAAAAAATCAACAAACCACAACTTGTCAACAAATCTGACAAGCCACTGACTGGAGAGGGAACAACTGAAGAGATGGGGGGGGGGGGGATGGCAGTGAAAGCCACAGGGAAGGAGGGAAGCTAGTTCTAAAAGGAGTTCTAGGAGGAGAGCAGTGAGAGGATTCTGTACTACATGTCAGGACCCCTGCTGAAATCTATATTGTAGAACTAACTAAAGATTGTACAAGAACTTCAATATAACTCTAACAACTGAAGATATTAATTTAGCAACTATAAACATGCACAGATAGAAAAGCCCTGGGCTGTGAGGCCTAATGTTCCCTATCTATCAAATACTGAAAGGAGAATTATGACCAATCTCTCACAAATTCTTCCTCGAAGATGGACAAAGTTTGTTAGCTGGCATGTCAGCATTCCTTGATACCTAAACAAGACAAATCCATCAATAAAAAAAAATGTTGAGCTTGTATCACCTATGAATACACGGTCAGAAATACTCAACAAAATACTCAACAAAATTCGAAAATATTGAATCAGCAGAACAAGAAAAAGAGAGTATGCTATAGTCATGGAGAGTTTATTTCAATGATGCAAAACTGACCTAATATGCCAATATCACTTAATATAATGCATGTTGCATTGTGCTCAAGGGATAAATGTGAAACACACATTGCCCTTTAAATTGATGCTAAAAGCATTCCACAGTGACCAGGACCTCTGCACAGTGAGTATCCACAGCAAACTGAGAATAGAGAGCAACTTCTTTAACCTGAGAAGGCAACCTATGAAAAGTCAACAGCCAACATCATTCATGAGAGTGGAATTTCCCTTGTTAACGTCATCACAGTGCAGAGCACACATAACCACCCCTTCTGCTCAACATTGGCTGGAGGCTCTCGTCCAGGCAAAGTAGATAAAAACGTATAGACTGAAATGGAAGATATTAAAAGCATCTCCCTTTGTAGGTTAAATGACTTTACATAGATAAAAATTAAGGAAGATATAGAGAAAATGTTAATGCAGAAGTTGTACACATTTGCAGGAAACAAGATCAGTACATTAAAAAGGTATATATCTATAGACTAAAAATGAACAATCTGAGGAGGAAATTAGCAATTCCGTGAATAACAGAATAAGAGGCAGTAAAGTACTTAGGAATAAGCTTACCTAAAACTAAGCAATGGTCCTGGAGGAATGGCTTAGAAGTTAAGAATTGTCTTCTATAGGACACCCAATACCCATCTCACATGGTTCACAAACACCTGGAGCCTCAGTTTCAAGGGACCCAACACCTTCTTCTGACATGCATAAGCACCTGCACGCAACTGTACATGCTCACATGCATACACATGTTGCCTTAGCCAGTGTTCTATTGCTATAAAGAGACACCATAACCAAGGCAACTCTTATAAAAGAAAGCATTTAATGATGGCTTGCCTGCAGTTTCAGAGATTTAGTTCATTGTCGTCATGGTGGGAAGCATGGCAGCCTGCAGGCAGACATGATGCTGGAGAGGTAGCTGAGAGTTCTACATCTGGATCTGCAGGCAGCAGGGAAAGAAAGACTCTAGGCTTGGCATGGGCTTTTGAAACCTAAAACTCCACCTGCAGTGACATATTTTCTTCAACAAGGCAACACCTCCTAATTCTTTCAAATAGTGCCACTCCCTGGTGACCAAGCATTCAAATCTATGAGCCTATGAGGGACATTCATATTCAAACCACCACAGATAAAAATATATACATGTGTACATGCATACATATAATTAAAGGATAAAACCTCTAAAAAGAAGTGCAAACTCATATTCCATGCACTGAAAAGTATAACATTTTATTCAAAATTATTTAAGGACTAAATAATTGAAAAGATTTTTAAGAGGATAGACTGAAGGATTTAACATTAGTAAGATAGAAATACCTTCACATGAACAGATCTAATGTAGTCTCCGTCAAAAGTTCAACTGTCTTTTTTCCAAAAAGCGATTGAGCATGTTGACTAAAGTTCACGTGAAACATCGAGAGACTCTGAATTTTAAAAACAATTTCTAAAATAACAAAAACAAAGTTCCAAAACCCACTGGAAAATCACAGTAATTAAGAGAGTGAGGACCTGGGACAGGAGTTCATCTACTGAGCAATCAATAAAATTGGGATTCCGGAAATGAACCTATGCATCCATTCCATGGCCAATTGATTTTGATAAAGGTCCCAAAGTCATTCAAAGGAAAAAACTTATTTCAACCAGTTAAGATAAAAACAGGGTATCCACATACAAAAGAATGAATTTATGACACTACCTTTATGGTATTCAAATTTTAAATGCAAAGGAATCTGTGGTGGTGTGAATAAGAATGGCTTCAAATAGACTCACATATTTAAAGGTTTGGTCCACAATTGCTAAAAACTTTTTCTGGAAGGATTAGGTGGTGTGGCCTTGTTAGAAATGGTATGACACTGAGGGCGGGCATTGAGGTTTCAAAAGCCACAGCCTCCCTTCTCTCTCTCCCCATCCTTCTCGAAGATAAGATGTAAGCTCTCAGCAGTTACTGCTCTAGCGCCATGCCTGCCTCTCTGCTGCCATGCTCCCACCATGGACTCACTCTCTGCAACTGTAAGCATCCAACAAACTCTCCTGTACGTTATCTTGGTCATGGCGTTTTATCACAGCAATTAAAAAATAATTAAACAGAAACTGGTATCAGGAATAAGGTATTACTCTGACAGGACTGACCAAGCTGAGTTAGTTTATTTGTTTGTTGGTTGGTTTTGCTTGTTTGTGTTTGGTTTTTTGTTTTGGCTTGGTTTGGTTGATAAATGTGAAAGACTTTGGGACTAAAAACTAGAAAATAAGCTGAATGCTGCAAGTGGAGATTAATGGAACTTCCTTGTAGGAGATTGAAAGACAGTAGAAAAGAGAGAAGTAAACTTTATAGGCCCAGCTCAAGGGTTTTTACAGTGAAACTATGTTAGCAACAGGGCTAAGACAATTCTTGGGATAGTTTGGCAAAGAACATGGCTACCCTGCTTGAGTTCCTAAGATCCTATAAGAAAGATAAAACAAACCTTTCCTCTCCATGGTGTTTATCACAACAACAGGAAAGCAAATTAAGAAGGATAATCATTCTTTTAAAAATTATTTCCAGAAAATAAAACTGGTGAGATGGCTTAGTGGTTAAAAGTGCCAAGCCCGACAATCTGAGTTTGAACCCCAGAATCCACTGGTGAAGGAGAGAACCAGCTCCCATGGGTTGTCCTCTGATGTCCAGGGCTGTTTCAGGTGCCAGCTACTCTGTGCAAATACATTCACTCAGAATAAAACAGGAGTGTAATTTCTAGTCTTAGAAGATAACACGTTTTAAGAAGTGTGTGGAAAGTGGAGCTTTGGTGATTGTGTGGCTGTAAAGTAAGATGTCACTGTGGAAAACTGCATTCCCATGGAATAAATAGTCAACAGTTGTCCCGGGACAATCCTACTCACACGTACATGTCCAAGAGGATTGGAAGCATACATTTATAAAAACTTGTACATACGTTAACTTACATTTTTATAGGAGACACACACCAGGAGCAGGAACAGTTCAAATGTCCATCACCTAACGGATGGTTAAGTGAGTATGGCATTTCCATATCACGGAATGTTAGCCATCAAAAGAATAGATGCCACAATACAGATAATAACCAAAAATGTGATAGAGAATGAAAGGAAAAGGGCGTGAAGGTCACAGGTCATGTGATTCTGCACTAACAGCCGGTAAGAAGCAGGTGAAGACGGTAGGGAACAGCACTTAGGGAGCGGCGACTCACAAGAACAAGGCTCCACTTACGGGTCAGGACAATGTTCCAGAAAATGTTCTGGAACTTGAGTTGTGATAATTCTGCAATCCTGAGAACTTACTAAGACCTCCTCAACTGTAGAGAGTAAATTATATTATTCGTGATAGACCAAAGAAATATAATTCTACAATCCCATTAGCAAATTGACTTTATGTAGGAATTGGTTAATAAATCTGTATAGTTAACTGTAAGACTACAAATCTTTTCTTTAAAAAGAGCAAACTATAACTTCCTGGGATCTTTGGCTAAGCATGTTAAACTTGACACTTAAATATGAGTCATAAATGCAAAATAAATAATCTTTGCCTTGCCCCATCCCACCCCAAAAAATTAGGTGGAGGTAAGAGAACGTTGGCTGTGGAACAAGTTCAGAGTCAGCCTGGACTGAAGGAGGGTCTAAAAGAAAATACAAAAATGTATAAAGCCATCACTGAAGTTTTAAAAATTAGAATAACTTTTGTACACTTGCTACATGGAATTCACAGTTTTGCTTTAGTTATCTCTCTTCCCTTTGTCCTCTCTCCTCTCCTCTCCTCTCCTCTCCTCTCCTCTCCTCTCCGTTCGTCGCCCTTTCTCTCCTTTTCCTTTCCTGCCCCTCCTCTCTCTCTTTCATAAACAAAATGGTATTAGTATACTTAGGACAATACCTGTTTCCTTTTTCCTTTTCATTTTCTTTGTTGTTTTTTTTTAATTTTCTTTTTCCTATTGGTTTTTTGATACATAAAAAGAAAGCTAAGTCTACACTGAATTAAAGAATAAAAATTAAACATAGGAGGTTCTTTGTTGTTGTTGTTGTTTTGGCTTGGTTTGGTTTTTAGTTTCCTGAGAGTGGGTTTCTCTGTGCAGCCCCTGCTAGAACTCACCCTGTAGACCAGGCTGACCTCAAACTCACAGAGACCCACCTGCCTCTGCCTCCCAAGTTCTGGGATTAAAGGCGTGCACCATCACCACCCAGCAATACTTGTTTTTCTATCCTCATGGTTGAACCAAGGACCTTGGACCTGCCAGACAAATTGAGTTACAAAAAAAAAAAATCAAATTATTTATGTTGTTATACAGATGGGTGTCTTGTCTTCACTCTTGTCTGTGCACCATATGTATGTCAGGTGGCCACAGAGGGCATAAAAGACCATTGGAACTGGAAATATACATGGGTATAATCTCCCATGCAAATGCTGCGAATTGAACCCTGATCCTCTGGGAGAGCGACATGTGCACCTAACTGCTGCTCCACCTCTCCATCACTTTTAAATTGTTGTCTTAAGATAGGATCTTGCTAAGTTTCCTAGGCAGGCCTTGAACTCATAAACAGCCCAAGCAAGCTTAGACGCTGCAATCCTTCTGTCTCAGCCTCTGGAGTAGCTATGAGTGGAGGTATGGACCAAAGTGCCTGGCTCACCTTTTCCTGGGCCCTGTCTCCCCCTCCTGAGCAGAGCTCTTATGTGAATTCCAACACTTCTCTCTCATGGGTATTGCCATGGCACCAAATGGTGTTCTGTGTGTTTTTTCAAAGCATTTCCACTGCACCATGTGAGGCGGATGACCTTGCTTCCCCTCCCCCCAGCACCATTTGCTAGTTAACTACTTATGCACGAGGATCTCTGGTCTTTATGTTCGCCTTTTCTGTGTGTTAATGTATTACTACCTGTCAATCTCCTTTCAAAATGCTTATTAAGAATCATATGGCCCATTTTACATTTGTTTCCATCTTTCTGGTGAGCAAAGCAAGGTGCAGAACTGTATGCTACTGTCCCCAGTTGCCGTGTTCATACATGAGTTTGAAGCTCAGTGCTCTGCCCAGAGCCTGTGCCCCTCTGTGGTAGAGTCCAACACCCTGATGCCTACCCAGTGCATCTTGGTTTCCCATTTGTTTGTCTTGTCAACTCTGAACTTCCCATGCCTGTCTCCTTGGGCTGTACATAGAAATCTCTCATCTTAATTTTTTTTTATTTTCTTGTAAGGGACACATACGCCACAGTGCACATGTGGAGGTCAGAGGACAGCTTGCTAGAGTTGGTTCTTTCCTTCCACAATGTGAGTTGCTGGATATTGAACTCAGGATGTCATTCTTGGTGCCAGGGCATTCATCTACTGAGCCACCTCCACAGACCACTGTGCTGCAGTACACAGCAAACCTAGGAGTTGGCTATCTCTCCACAGAGTCAGCAGCATGGGTCATGGATACGTCCATGATTCTCCCCTCACCCCCATTTTGTTTTTATTATTTTGCCATGCATACGGGTCTGTAATTTTTTTAAATGTTCATTTCCCTTCTCACTAAAGATGTCAAGCTTCTGTTCAGAGTTCTGTTGGTCATTTAGATTCCTTCTTCTAAGAACTGTCAATACACTTCCCCCATGACTTGTTTTTCTAGTGAGTTGTTTTTCCTTGCACTGCTGAGGGTGAACCCTGGGTCTCCTGCAAATGTATGCCAAGAAATGATTTGCACCAAGCTAAATCCCCAGCGCTCTTTACACTTTCATACATCATTTCCTGGTGAGAGCCACTCTAAAAGAGTCTTGTAGGCTGTGTCTTGTCTTCCAACTTTGTAGAAGGTATCCTATATCACATACTGAAGATTTTCATTTAAGTGTTGGTGAATCTCTCTGTATTTGCATGCATGTCTGTACATGTGTCGGTATGTTTGTACATAGAACAGTATGGACAGAATTAACACATTTTCATGCTAAGTTCTTCAACTTTATGTTCCAAAAGTTTGATGTGGATTTTCTTTATGGGTTTACTATAGGTTATCAAATATTCCAGCATTTTTTTTCTTAGTCTGTCTTCCATTCCATTATCTACAAGCCACCTTTGCCTATGAACCAGGCTTCCTTGTTAGTGTCTGCCCTCTGCCTTCTTGAATGTTGTTACACTGGTCTGTGCTAAGCTCCAAAGCATATTTCTTTCCTTTCTGCTTAGAGAAAGAACATTTTAAGAATAGAATCAGATCATACTTCTCAGGTTACAGTATGTCATGCTTTGTTGCTTGATGAAACGTCTTAGGTATCTTTGAATGTGGCTAAAGCCATCATTTTTCAAGCCTGTAGAATATTTCTTCCTTTTGGGAAATCTATACTTTTATTTAATGATTTTACTCTGATGAACATTTAAACTGTTTCTACAAAAATATAGTCCATCCACTTATTATAAGTGTCCGTGTTTTTATATTTTAGGCAAGTTGGCTATTGTTCAGAAAAAAAAAATCAGTAAACAGAACTCTGGGACTCACAGAGAGGGCGAAATTTCCATCTTGTTACAGAATGCTAAAGGTTCCACTACAGCAGTGGGTCTGTAGTAAATGTGACCTTTTAAAACACAGTTCCTCGTGTTGTGCTAACCCCCAGCCATATAGTCATTTTTTTCTTGTTACTTCATAACTGTAATTTTGCTACTATTAGGAATTATAATGTAAATATTTTTGGAGATAGAAGTTTGCCAAAGGTGTTATGAGCCTCAGGTTAAGAACCACTGCTCTAGAAGCCTTTGATCAATTTCTCCTCAGCCCCCTCATGACATACTAAAGTCTTCATCAAAAGAAAATGGCAAGGTTACGTCTATGTGTTTGAAAATGCATCTTCAGTTTGACACAGAGCAACATATATTACAAAATGCAACCGACGGGAAGGGTACTCTGTAAAGTCTGAGCACTGCAGGCATGCAATACTACACTGGGTGGGAGTGCCAAAAGACATGGAGAACAGGAACCTGCAGGGGTCTCCATCCTGTGAGAAATATCTCAACTGAATACTCAGAAGGTGCAACTACTGAAGGACCATGGGCAGCCACTGAACGTTCTAAAGGCATCTTGAGGCTACCTTCATACAACGGGGACATACTGTCTCTCCATCAGTACTTACTACAATAGCAAGAGTAAGCAACTGCTTTGGTGGTGCTAGCTGATGAAACGGGCTCTTAGAAAAAGCAGCGATTTGGTTAGCTGATATCCAGGAATTCCGGAAGTGATCCATGAAGATGATCTGCCAGGCCGCAGTTCCAGGCTCCAACGGTTAAGGACGCCGGAGCCCCTGCTGGAAGCTTTCCTCAAAAGCTCTGAATTTCATTCATACAGTCCTCTGCCTAGATTGTGTTCAAGCTGGAAAGAGATGAAATTTCCCAACATGCTGGCACCAAGCGAGAAAGGACAAACGGCACAAAGGCTGTCTGCAACTTCCTCTTCCGCAAAGCCAAACGCAGAGTCTCCCTTTTGATAATATTAAAAAGAGGAAACGCATTTTGCATGAAAACATGTTTTAACTGTATTTGTAGCACTCAATAAATAAATTACAGGTTTTATATCATTCTGAGAGTGCTGTCAGTGGTTAATTCAGTTATTAACTCCACACGCTTGGGAAGACCAATTCAATGCCGGCCCGTTTTGGAGGAAGGTTTGGGGATTATTCAGTTGGAATCTGCTGCTGGAAAGTTGGTGCGGTTCTAGAGGACTGAACGCAAGTAGTCTGGCAGAAGCTGCGGGAAGCAGAGCCTCCATCCTGTCCATTTACAGCAGCTTTTAAATTCCATAAAAAGGAAATGAATTATGCATTATTGGGTTTACATAAGGTCACCCGGTGAACTTTGACCTCTCTCTTTTCTCATTTGGCTCAATTATTAGATGAAATGACAGATTTGATCTCTTTTCAAATTGTATTAGAAAGGGTCTCTTTATTTCACCCTCTAGCAGCAATCGGATGACAGGACTAGGAAAGAGCATTAATTATGATTGATTTAGAGCGTCTATAGGGTGGTTATTTCTAGAATTCTACTCCCAAGCCCAAACCTTTTGACCTATTTCAGGCCACCCAGCAAATTAATCCATAGGAAGCTCTGAGGGGGCACTGTTTGGAATGGTGCCTTCCCGCTCGTATTGGCAATCAAAACCTTGAAGATGCTTGGAGCAGTCCAAAGGGTTTGAGTTACTGAGACACTTCAGGGTGAAGCCATCTAAGAGCTTGGCAACTCAGTATAAAACACCTCGCACATGGTAACCAAAAATGACATTAAAGTAATCCCAGGGGAGAAAAAGACGCTAACACTCTCTGCTAAGGGAATAGAAAAAATATATACAGATATGTTCTTGATGTATGTCATAACTCTGTGAGTTTATTGGAGTCTTGCAAACATACCTGTTGTTGGAACCTGCATTCCCTCCTCTCTTCTTTCCAGAGGATTAAAACTGACAGTGCTAATTAAAGATGGAAAGAAAAGAGACCACTGTCAGATGAGAAACATAGGCCTGAGTTACAATGAGGCCCAGAGGAGAAGTTGGGGATGCCTCATCATTAGGGGCTTTCTTCTGAGTACCAGGAAGCTCCTTGTGGATGAATCCCATCCTCAAAAGAGGGTATTTAACCAAAATTCCCACCTCTTGAGTTACTACATCCCAGCAGAATCTAAAGGAAAGGTTCAAGAATTGGTGCCACCAAATCAATGCATTTAACCCTACCCTCTCCATCTTATGGCCTTACCTAGCTAGGGAGAAAAGAAGGGGATTGGGTGAGGCTGGGAAGCCCCTCTGTAGTTCTCATGCTGTGACAGAGTGCTCTGATCCCTTCTCTGCTTTTCCCCTTCTGCTATAGATGCAAAGACTGCCTCTCTGCTGCAGAGCCCGTGATGAAAACCAAAGAGTGTGTGTGTTTAGGAAGACAAATCATTTTTGCCATTTGTTATTATCTTCCATCAACACTGATGGAGGCAGGTCATGGGAACAGAAGGATCTTTTTGTTTGCTGAGGACTAACAGAATTTCTATCCTTACACTTCAAGCAGTGTTAAGGAGCAGAAGGCAGTAGAGGGGTGACGCTCAGCAGAAGAGAGGAGAGAGGAACGTCCAGTCTAGAACAAACGAGGGGCACGAGGGAGCCACTAGGTCACGAGCAGAGAAGTGAGGGCAGGAAAGAAATAGGAAAGGTGGGTAGTTGAACCCCCAAACCACTTCATCCGTGTTCATCCAGAGATCTTCATAGCTGCAGATCAGGCAGAGGCCACAGTGAGTGGCAGCTGTCAAAGGAATTTGCAGATGAGAAACTGACACCCTTAGTAAACACTGCTTTCTGTTATGCTTCTCAAAATGTTTCCCAAGAAATGATGTCACTTGAAACCATGCCAAGGAAGATGTGACCATCAGTTGACTGTGGGTAGATCTTGGCTCCTGTTTCTCCTCTTGGCCTCAGAGTCCCTGCTTGGAAATATGGGTCTGCAACCAAAGAAGGTGTGACTCTCTTTCTGGCTCCACAGGCCATGTGCTATATTCCTAGAAGGCATTTCCACAGTTACAAAGGACGCACTGGGCTGGCAGGGCAACTGTTCACAGGGACCAAGCAGGTTGTTGCAAGGAATGAAGTAGACCAGATTTAAAAACAGAAGGGAGTTGTAGTTACCAGGTCCAACTAGAGATTGCAGGAGTCACGTTAAAATGCTGATATCGAAGTTTTATTAAAAGGGTTGAGCATGACCAACTCATCACATTCTGAGAGGATGTAGGTCTTTCTCTGAGGATGCCCCACCCTGGACTTGCTTGGTTCTCTTCACCTTGACTCAGTACAATGCTGGATGACTCATGTGTTTCTTGAGGGATCAATTACAGTAAACAGGGCCAGCTGAGCTGTCATTGTCCCAGAGCCTGGCCATCTGTTAAAGCTAATAAGTATAGGCAGCTTGTTGGTATCAGCTCTCAGACCCCCTCATAGATCTATGATATCATAAGCAGGACTACATGTGGCTTAATGAAAGCTAAGACATAATAAGACAAACAAGCTTGGTGAAAGAGGACCTTACAGGGTCTCCAGGATGGCACACAAAGCCTAAAGATGGAGGGGCACAGGACACATTTCTAAATCCTCAGATGCCAGTTCCCAACCCTGGCAGCTGAAAAAGGAGTCTCAATTCTAAATTACCCTAACCAGGAAAGTGCTCCAGAGGAAGTCGGATGATGGACAACTTCAATTCAGGATTCATTTATCATTGGGTAGAGACCAAGTGAAGACTGTCCAAAGAAAAAGCAAATAAAAGAAATAGTCACATGTGTCACGATCTCACGGTCAAAGGGGTTAAGGGGGGGGGGGCTTCCATCCAAGGAAAGAGGTGCTCCATCATTAAGCTGAAGGGACTGTTTCTTGATGGTTACCCTTGGCAAAGTCATTTTGGGAAGGCAGGAAGGAATAGTCCATGTTCCCAGGTTGAGAAGGAACGAGGAAGAGAGAGCTGTTGCTGCTGATCCCAAGATGTCTGGGGATGCAGCTCTTGAAGAATGTGGTAAGAAAAGCAGGTAGAAGGCAGCAGAGCTCTGGAGGAGTTGACCTACTGAGATCCCCCTGGGGGCCAGGTGATAGCTAAAGTAGTCTATACATCCTAATCCAGTAATAATGACATAAGGACATTCAGAAGAGAGGGTCTCATAGTCTCCACCTATAAGGCAAGGAAGCAAAGGCACTAGATACCATGTGTCACTGGGGCACTAGAATCAAAGTAGCTAGGGGAAAATGTGCAGTGTCTGCAGGCAAAGGAATGCAGTCAGGAGCAAAGAGCCAGGGACACGGGGCTAGGACATGGCTTTGGAGAAGAAATTTTTATTCTGTTTAGGAGTTAACCTGGGGTTTGCATCTCACCTTGAAGACAGATATACATGCTAAGGAGGGAGAAAGTTTATGAGGACATCACTCAGTAGAGAGGAAAACTGCCCAAAATCAACAGAGGCAGGATAGATACTAGGAGTCGGACACTACCCTCTGGGGTCTCATGGTAACGTAGTGATACACCTGTTTGTGAAAGGCATCCCTGGTTTCTCTCTACTGGGTGGATTCAGCTTAGGTTCTCAGGAGCATCAGTGAAGCCATGAGTTTATAAACTTCTGGAATGACAGAGGAGCAGTAGATAGGCCTCTTATCACCGGAAACAAAACTGGGCATCCCAGAGATGGCTCGCTTCTTTCTGGATAGACAGCTAACAGCATGTTATACCTGTGGGGACAGGGCAAGAATCATAGGGGAATGGCCAGAATGGACCGTCCTGCCCTGAATTTATCAAGAGCAACCTTTGTCTTCTCTTCTTTGCCTTAGCCAAGTGTGGTTGGTGCAAAGTTGGCAAGTGGCCATTCTGCCACAATTTCCACCCAAGGTTTAGTCCACTCAGTGCCACGTCCACTCAGATCACAGATATACAGCTGAATCATAGCATCTTCAGTGGTAGGCATATCAAAGAGCAAGATACCTCAGACTCAGCCTCCATCTCCCAGACATCATGCCCTAGACTTTGCTTTTATCTTTCAGACTCAGCCTATAGCACCCATCCATCCTTTAGGAGGGCAAAGATCTTGACCTACCAGGAAGAGTGGACCATGTAATTGAGCTTCCCGGGTCATACCATAAAGGGTACTGCTATCATACCCCACCTCGTGACTCATCTCCAAGGCCAGTTTTATAGAAATCATGTCTAGGCTACAAATTTTAAAGGTGATCATGTTAGTGGACAATTACTTACTATGGAAAAGCTTCTTTCTTCTTCAAGCTAGCATCGGGAAAGCATAGGGACCCAAGAGGAATGACTTGGTCGCCATCAATATAGACACTTGTACAGAGGACCACAGTTTGAGGTAAATGATGGACTGGCTTACAGAGGACACTGGACACGTGTATTCTCTGCACTCCACCCTGGTTAGTCTCAATTTTAAGAGACTGGTAAGGTGTTGGACAAAAGGAATGAAATATGAACAAACTAGATTAAAAATGACCTTTTAGAGAAGCGCTTAGCCCTTTTGAACTGGGCTCCATTTATTTCTTAAATATGATGCCACTGGTTAATGTCTTCTTAATGCTTTTTTTATCACATTAATTTATTTATTGTGTGGGGTTGGTGGAAGGGTGTGGGTGTGCATGTGCTGTCCGTGTAAAGGTCAGAGGACAACTTGCAGAAGGCAGTTCTCTCCTTCCACCACATGAGACTCTAGGATGGAACTCATATCTTCAGGTTTGGCAGCAGGTGTCTTCACCTGTGGAGTCATTCTGCTTTTTCCTCCCTTAGCATCTTAAAGGAAGGCATCTGAGGTATAGCCTCTGAGGTGGCACTTTCATAGAGGGTAGAGCAACTGCAAACTCACTTGAGCACTTTTCTTTCCATGTTTTCCTTTCTCCCAGCTAAGCTAGGGTGGGAAGAAGAGGAACATGGGCTTTATATAGGGGGAGACCAGCACTCTAAAGAGACCAGAGACAACTCCCAGAGTCTGATCCAGTCCACTCACCCCCAAAGCCTCTCCTCTCTATAGGGAGAAGTGCTGTCCTTAGACCCCAGTGGGAATTTTTGCCTTCTTGGTACACTTCTAAGTAATTTCTAGACAGCACCCATATGCCCACAGCCTATGAGCCCGAAGAATTGTCTCTTGTGACTCCCCCCCCCTTTAAACAGGCTCCAATTAGACACCACTTAATGGCACCTCCAATTTGACTGTCTGTCCAAGATTCCACAATGCATGGGAACTCTCCCTGAGACTTTTCCTGTTTTTCCCATCCTCAGAACAAGGAGGGGGGAATAATACATGATTGAAAACTAGCCACAAAATGTTAAAAAAAAAAATAAATTTGCAGTTGTGTTGCTTTGAAAACTTATTGCACAGCTGGGGGCATTTAAAGACCTTAATTAACAAGCCTTGGCCGCAATGTGCCCCTCTTTGGGAGGGGGAAAAAATCACAGTTAAGATTTGTCCAATTAAATTATAGAAGAATTGGTGAATTCAAAAGGAGTACAGGGGGAAGCTGGGGGTTGCACTTCCAATTTAAAAAGAAGATTTCAGTCTGATGGGAGACCTATAGTCTGATTAATTCCGTGCTAAGCTTTTCTGCACAGTTTCCACAAACTCATAGGCACTTAAGAATTTTTAACCAAATGTAATTATAGGTTTTGATAATCGGGCTTTGGTTAAATAGAGCCCCCTCTTTCCTATGAAAACCGAGGGTGAAACATCCCGCTGCAAAGGAGCTTCTCAAACACCATCGTTCTCCCTTCACGAGGAGAGAATCATTCATTCCTTGACAAGGAAGCCAATCGGTCAGCCCAGGAAGAGGGCCACATGATAACTGATGCCCGGGCCACTGTAGCCTCCACCCGTAACTTCCTTCTCAAATAAACGAGCATTGCAGATTTTACTGTACAACCACCCCAGCGTACAGGTGATTCCCAAACTAGGTTGGACTTATTATCACTCTGTACACGTTTTTCTTTTGATGCATAAGGGACTTAAAACGTTTTTACAGACCTCTAAAAAGTATGACAGTTGCTGTAAGTCCCATGTACCGGGCCCCATAGTCAAATCAATCCACCTAGAATTTACCCTAAACCAAAAGATGGACATTTTGACTCCCTAACGACAGAGTTCACACCACAGTGCAGACAATGCTATTCAAAGCAGCGTGACTTGTATCAGCCCGTGTGTCAGCCCCGTGTTGTCCTCACACCACACCAACCTCAAGACCCTGCCGACACCCCCACACCAAAAAAAAAAAATGTTATGCTGACATCATAGGTCAGAACAATACTGAGTACAGTATGCACTCTTTTGGAATGACGAGTTTTCTGCCTCTCCTGGGGGATGTTCAGCTAAAGACAAAAATGCATAAGGGCAGCAGAGAAAATTCATTTGTATAATCTGGCCCCCCTACTGTGGAATTTTCAATTATATATATCTAATTATGGCTGTCAGTTGATGGATTCAGAAAAGACATGTTGGTCCCCCCCCTCCCGTTTTTTGTCTTTTCGTCATCTCTTCTGTTAGAATGATTATAGCACACTTACACAACTAATTGCCTTACTGCTGATTACTGATACAATTATGCAGACCCGGCTCCTTGTGAGAACAACCATCTGCAGAGAAAAAAAAGTGACACTATTCAAAAACTATCCATAATTTAACCAATGTTATTCCAATGCACTGAGCCCAGACAATCGTCTGGCCTTCATATTTCATACCCAGCCTGGCAAGAGGAGGTTGGGTTTTGTGCGCCCAATTCACCTCTTTAGACACACTGTGAATCAGAAAGAAAGAGGAGAGAAGAGAGTGCTTCAAATGTCAACCCATAGTGGGGAACTGAAGCGTGGTTAACGTCCATTCCTCCTTTGGGTAATTTTTCTTCAAATTTTATACCACTTGGCAATTTTTTGTTTCCTTTCAAACTGCTGAGAAAGTGCAGATGTTTCAACTCCCCCAAGTGGGTTTGGGCTTGCTGGGTCTTTTTCCCCCCTTCTTAAAAAAAAATGTTTTTTGAACTATTTTCCCCAATTCTGTTTTTCTCCCTTTTTCCTCTCTTTTTGTTTCTCTTAGAATGTAGAGGAGGGAGGGAGGAGAAGATGAAGAGAGGGAAGAGAGAGAGAGAGAGAGAGAGAGAGAGAGAGAGAGTTTTAATGGAATAAGAGGAAGTGGTTAGCATATGACATTTCAGGAGTTTCTTTTGTTCTCTAAGTCAAAATGTGCAGGACACCAAGCTCAGAGGCCTTGGGGGCCACTGGGAAGGAACAGGTGGACTGGGTGGGATACTGTCCGCCCCACAGAACAAAGAAGTCACTTGGTTTCTCCCAGCATGCAAGGTGAGGACAGTTCTGTTGCTAAGTGAAGGAAGGAAGGAAGGAAGGAAGGAAGGAAGGAAGGAAGGAAGGAAGGAAGGAAGGAAGGAGGAAGGGAGGGAAGGAGGGAGGGAGGGAGGGAGGGAGGAAGGAAGGAGGGAGGGAGGGAGGAAAAGAAAAGGCTAGTTACAGGGCAGGAAAGTTGAAAGGTTCTCCTTTAGCTGAAAATGGAGACAGGAGTTGGCCTGGGCTGAGAAAGGCAAACCTAAGTTGTCAGGCTGTCTAATTTAAACGCATATCAATACCTTTCTAATGGAAGCAAGATTCTAGACCTTAAAGAGAGTCCTTGAAGAAGGCATTCCAGAGAGCAGATGTTCTGGTACTTCTGTCTCACCAACACAAGACAAGAGGGGAGCCCAGAACTTCTGAGGACTTCAAAGGGACGCTCCTCATCTCAGACCCTAGCCAGTGGCATTCACTCTAAGCTCCACTCTGGAATGTTCCTCAGATCTTGGGAACCGCTCTGTCCTCATGAAGGTCCCAGGCTTGTGATTCCGCCAACTCTGGCATCACTTTTCTTCATCCTTTCCCACCTAGGATCTTTAGAAGCTTCAGTTTTTGACAGTGAGGCTGTTTTTCAAATGGAAATGTTGATGCCCTTGTCCTTCTGGGTTTTTTACAAATCACAATGTCTATTAGGGCCATCCATTTAATAAATTCTGAAACATAAGGACAAAGACACAGATAACCAGTTTTGGTTCAATAGTGACTTTGCAATAATATAATTAATAATACAATTAATAATAGCTAAGAAGTGACAGCTTCTTTTGGTGTCATCCACAAATGACTTTATCATGAGTTTCTCCCATCCCTCCAAGGCAGCACTGTGCTATCCCACTGTGAGGAGACACCTTCTGGAGTTTCTTAGCTAGCCAGAGCATGAAACCTGGACTTCATTGCAGAGCACTCGCTGTTCTCCCTGGGACATGGTAGCACTGGTAGTAGGAACATTTACTGAACAATTAAACAGGGGAAAGGAGAAAGGAAGGTGGAGGGAGCAAGAAGCAAGCTACTGCCCTGTAACAATTCCTTTTCCTTGGTGTTGCTGCCCCGGGGTCCTGCCCACTGCCCTCTTCAATAGCTGAATGACTTGGAAGGGGTTAAAGATAAATCCATGTCTTCACCCTAAAAAGAGACATAGGAACAGCTGAAGCTCAGTACATGCCCAGCTGAAACAAAATGCGTGCTTAGTCACTGGCACTCCCCATAGTAGGTTTTAACTAGGATGACTGCAGAAAAAGGTGAATGAAAACCTTTCGGGGGGATGGGATAGATGGAGCCTTGAGAGTGACAAATTACACATGGAAGAGCATTTGTAAACATGGGTCCTATTCTTGTATTTGGCTTCAGGCAAAGGGATTACTGATGACATGGGGGATTAGCACCCACATGATACTCAACTCGGGTGAACTGAAATGGTCAGCCTGTTGAGTCAAGGTGCTAGGAACCACTGAGAAGAGGTGGATGAGGAATCTAGGAACAGCCCTTGAGGACAAAGATTGAACATCAAGACTCTCACTGGATCTGCCCTAGTGCACCTCTGTCCCATTGGTCCAGCTGTTAAATCCACACCCAGAGGCTCCTTCCTGAGAAGAGACAGGACTCACATCAAGCCCCACTTCCTACGTCATCTCCTTCCCTTCTGGTACAGGCCCAGGGCATCTAGCTTTGTCCATCCATTCCTAAGAAGGGAACTTCCCAGATTCTTAGCTAGGGAAGTAGTTCTCATGACATGCTGGCATTTCAGAGGACATGAGATGTGCTAGAAGTCAGATCTTCCCCCAGGGAGGAGCCACTGCTCTTCTTGAATTTGTTAGTGTTCAGTTCATCTTCACTATCTCCAGTACAAATGAAAGAACTCAAAGGTCATTCGTGTTCTGCTTCTGATCTGACAGAAAATGTACATCCGTTAACCAAGGTGATCCAAATCCTTACCCCAACCAGAGAGCTTGTCAACAGTTATCCACCCATTTTACCATGAAACTATCATCCATCTGTCTATCCCATGACAAACCAACTACTATATATCTGACCTTGGAGCAAACACAAAAATAAAAAGAAATGACAGGTTCTATTCTTTGATTTAAGATGTTTGTGACCTTGTGAAAATAATAGAATCAAAGGGTTAAAATAATATGCTATAGTTTTACCAAATATGCCCACATTCCAGCCCCATGCCAGCTATTAAGATGCAATGCTTCATTTAAGCCTCATGATGGTCTTGTAAGATAGATACACTTTGCTCATTTTGTATATGAATAAACTAGAATCTCATCCCTGTCTATACAAGGAGTCATTTCTTAAAGATTCATAGTCCCATCTCCGGACCTGATGTTGTTAAGCAGATAGCAAGCCATCTTCCTGCTAGACAGAATTGCTGATGAAGATGGCACTCTCAGGAGTTTAACAAGTTCACTACAAGGGAATGTCTACACTGGGCCTGAAAGGTGGTTAGTTCACCACCAAGAGAAGGTAAGAACCGTGCAGGGAGCTGGAAACCTGAGTGTATATTTCTGAGGAGCAGTTCAGTAAGCCTGGCATAAAGTAGGTGCCTGCAAGCCTGTGTGTGTGTGTGTGTGTGTGTGTGTGTGTGTGAGTGTGTTGAACCCTCTCTACCCCTACAAGTCTTTTACCCCACAAGTATTACCATCCTCAAGTTCAGACCTATTACATGACTTACATGGATCACCCAAATATTCTAACTCAGAAGTAGAAGAGTCTAGTCTCCAAGTCTGTGCACTTCATGAATTAAAAAACACAGGTTCTGAAACCAAACCACCTGGGATGAAGTCCCAGCTCTGCTACTTACTGGTTACATGGCTCAGATCAGTTGCTAAACCTCGATGTGCCTCAGTTTCCCCATCTGGATGTAATAATCACTTCATTCTACTTATCTTAGCTCTTGTACTGTGTGTTTGGGGGCTTTTGTACAGGTTCATTGTTATTACAGTGGTCAATCACGGGCCATTTGTCACATCTAAGAGCTGTTCAAAGCAAGAGATAAATAGATAAGGAAAAGAATCCAAAGTGGATGACAGAGAAATTGTCAGACCTGTTGCTTGGTTCAAACTCCAGGAGTAGAAAGGGGCCAGATTCTACCAGGTTTGTTTGTTTGTTTGTTTTTTATCATCTCAAGGAAGACACAAGTTTCTCTCCAGATCCTAAAGTAATTCACAAGCCCTCAGTCGAGCATCCAGAGAACAACTCTGGGGCATTCCGACCTCAACCCAGGGATGATGTGGTGTGTCTCTGTGCCAGTCCTCAGCCTCCAGCAGGCAAACATTGCCTTATGAGGCAGGCTGTGCTGTCTGGGTCTGAACTTTCTTGCCTATGGAGTCCCAAAGCTTGACATTCTTTTGTGTACCCGATTTGAATTTACTGACTTATCCAATTCACACAGGTACCCCAAACTCCAAATGCAAGTGTAGTGTATAAAGCCATGGGGATCTTCCCAGTATATATACTGCAGAAGTACAATGCATTGCACTATTATTCTGTTAGCACGGTTTACTGGTCAAATCATAATGCAAAGGCAGCCAGATATACCCTATTTTCCAACTCAAGATGATCCCCATGACTTACAAAGAACAGAGGAAAGTATCATTTGTGCTTAGCAACATCTTGTTCCTGGTTCAAGATCAGCACAATGCTTCTACACTCCGGAGAAAAGCCACCATTTTTTTAGGTTCCTACAAAGGCAACCCAGAGACTGGTTCAAATACATATATTAATCTGGTAAGTACAGACAGTCCCTGCAGAGAACTAGAGAGATGAGCTAGGGAAGATGAGTTACTAATACATGGTGGTTTATATACACTCTACTATAATGGGCTCAGTCCCTAGAAGTAATGCCAAGGAATGGAGAAACACAGCTCTCAAGATGATCCCAGTCCAAGGGGTGGGGGAGAAAGGGTATTGCTACATCATCTCCTAGGCAACCTGCTTTCTTTGAGTCTACATCACATCAAAAGAGCTTTGGGGATATTGTAGAAAGCCTCTGAGCATGGATGGGTAAAGAGGGTTAGTTGGAAAGACTTGGAACTATCTCAAGGGTGAGGCCTCAAGGAGGAGATGAACATACAAGGTGCTGGCTCCAGAAGACACCATGCTGCCATGTCTCTTCTCCAGATGTGATGGGTGATCCCAACTGTCCGCTTGATGAGATCCAGAAACATCTGGGCGATGGCCTTCTGGCATAAGCATTGGGGATCATCTTGATTAAGTTAGCTGAGATTGGAAGACCTGTCAATCATAGGTGGTACAGATCCCTGGGTTGGGGTTTCTGGACTATATAAAAAGAAGAAAACAGGTGGCACACAGGCATCTATCACTGCTTCTTGGCTATGGATACAATATGACCAACTGCCTCAAGTTTATGCTACCACGACACTCAACCATGATGGGTCACAACCTGAACTGTGAGCCAGAACAAACCCTACTTCAATACATTTTTTTTTGGGGGGGGTTAGGGTATTTTGTCATAGCATCAAACAAGATAACTAATCCAATGGTTAAAAAGTCATTTTTATTTATCCAAAGGAGGGTCATCTCAATATCCTTGTATCTTGTAAGTAGTAGCAATTTGGTCATGTTAAAAATTCACTCATAGATCAACAGTTAAAGACGTTGGCACAATTTCAATAATTTAGTGGAGATTATAAGTCAAACAAAAGTAATAAGAAACAATAACTAACCAGTGAGTCAAGAAATTCTTTGTGAAATTTCACCTTACATATGTGCAAATACATCTTCACTGGGGAGTATGAAGAAGGGTATTAAATGACTCACGTTTGCAGCAAATATTTTATTTTTTTAAAAAGCAATCAAAATGCCTATCAGTGGTGGAATGGTTAAACTAAAGCTTTGGAATTCTGCTTCAAATTATTGTAAACAATTGTATATTATAAAGAATTGAAAAAGTGTAGCCATATTGTGATTCTCATTTACACAAAATTTGAGGACATACAGAAGAAATAAAATGTATTATTATAAATAGCAGCATTTAGAAATGTATACCAAAGATCATGAAGGAGCTGTACCAAACTGTAACAAAGGAGACGTTGTCTTTATAACCAATGTATTGCTTAAATCACTCACTGTGAACATGGAGTCTTAGATTATTTGTATAATTTAAAACATGAATAACAGCTGGCATCTTTTCACTAATTAAGGAAGATGTTTAAGAAAGCAAAGGAAACTGAAGGAACTAAAATTCCATAGCTTCTGAGCTGTGGATTTGTAGGAAGTGAGCGACCACCTTCACATATCCCTGGATGTCATCAGAGCACCTAGCAATTCTGGTACCTACTCTTCAAAAGAAGAATTATCAAAATAGCCTCAGAATGTGTTGGAAAGGCAACACATTATATGTGGTTTAGAAAAATGTCCACAAAAAAAATGCAAAAGAATTACACAACCATAAAGGCCTGGATTCAGAGTGGACTGTGGGTCAGGTGTATGTAAGGTCACTTGTACCAGGCAAGTAAGGGGTCACAGAGTGAACTTCACACTTGTGCCTTTTTCTATGGCTGCAGATTCAACTGCTGGTTAATGCTCAGCTAGCCTTGAGGAGGAGACAGAGGAACCCCGGCTTATAGGCACCTGTGGTGTTTCCTCTAGGAGTCAGAGGAGGCATACTTAACCGTGAACAAGCAGAGAGAGCCCTGGCAAGTGATTATGTATGGCTATCTTTGTTTTTCACGGAATTTGTTCAACTGTGCCACATGAATTTCAGTAACAGTTGTGCTTTAAAAGCGCCATTCTGACCATCGGCACCCTGGAGCTCCAACACACACTGCCTGTAAGAACTCGGAGATGTCTATCGGAAGCATTTCCACAGAAGATGCTTCGAGAAAGTGGCCAAGTAGATGTTAATCAGAATTAGAGATAACACCGTGCTTGGCTCTAGAAATGTAAACAGACAGACTGTGTTTTTGCAGCAGCCTGACACAGTTTTGGTGGGGAGAGATGCTTCCTAAGTCCCCCACGCAACTTGTATAAGCAGGAAAGGGGAGGGCCATCGCCTCTCTGCCAGTGGGGGTGAGGATGCACTTCTGAGGCTTGTATTAAAAGGAAATTCAAACTACAGCAGACCTAAAATGCCCCGTCCCAACATGCTCTAGAAGATGGGATATTCTGTCATGAGTAAAGGGTAATTGCTGTTCTCTTAAGTGCAATCGAATATTTTTTGGTTTTGGCTTTTTTTTTTTTGTAATAATGAGACCTTCATCTGTCTCAGGTCACGTGGTTTCTCTGTTCCATGCTCACTGCACGTGAGAATTTTTAAAGTGGAGTAACATGCTTGGCCATACAAAAAACAAGGCTATTTATAAAAAGCAACCAACCCTAATATGGTCCCTGGTCTTGTTTGTAAAATGGAGTAGGAGGGGATGCTGAGCCTCCAGTGGCGAAAGATCCATTGAACTGCAGAAGTAGATGAATTTCTGCTGCGAGTCTTTACGCAGTTAGGACATAACTGATTGCAAGTGAGGAGTGAACGCAGGAAGGGAAGGGGTGAGATCCCAGCACCTGCGGCGGTCTCGGCGTCTGATAAATGCCAGATTTACTGCCAGAGTGAGATTCATAGACACTAACGAAATCACAGCCGTGCTTGGGGGCAGCTCATTTATTCCCCCCCCCCCAAGGAACACAAAACATGGAACTCAAGTCAGGCATGACCAAACCTGAAGAATTTGACTCTTCCCTCCCGCTGCTAGCTGAATTCCTCGTGATTTGGACCGATTGTGGGGGAAGCCTAGAGGCTGGAGAGATGGGATGGGGTATGGAACCAGTGCTTAATCTGGCCGGGGGTTCTGGGGAGAAGGCATTGCAAGGGTCAGCTTAGCTTGGTCTTTCATGAATAAACACCCTAATTGGGCACACTGGATAATAGATCTGACTGCTTTCATGGGGAGGCTGGATCATGATTTGCTAATTAGATATTCCTGGGGTAGTGGAAGCGCCCTTGCTGGCCCTAAAGGATTATTGGTTAACAGAGTTTTAGAAGTCAGACTGACAGAGCAACAGTAACATGGAAGAGGAGAGCACTGCCCATCCTACAGTAGCGTGGACAAGGAAGTGTCTGGCATACAGTGGCATCAGTCCCTATGGCCAGCACTGACCTTTTGAGCAGGATTCCTCCCCCATGAGTGGCCCAGCACTGACCAGCCCTTCCCTGCTTGGCCCAAGAGATCAAATATCCTCTCTCCAGGCCTCTTCCTTAGAATGTGGAAAAGGCTTCATGGAGGACAGAAAACCGTGCTCTGAAGCCTCTGGATGTAAGTTGGAGACAGGATGCCACCATTTTTCAAAATAGGTACAGGAATAAGAGAAAGGATGCTTCTAAGCTGTCCCTGTGAGGGAGGATAGCCGTGTCCAAGCATGGAGACACTAAGGGCAAGCAGGCTACTGATGTGCCAGGAGGGGCACTCTAGCCAAGAAGGGTCAGGGCCACAGGCAAAGTGCTTGGCTTTTTCCCTTGGGTGACTAAAGGAAGAAAAATTGAGATGGAGCACAACCGAATAAAAATAACTTTAGAGACCATCTTCAACCAAACCTCAAGTAAATTCATTGGCCCATTCCTCTACATACATACATACATACATACATACATACATACATACACATACATATACATACATCTTGTATAAGATAAACACTCACCTTTTTGACCTGAGGACACCATGTCCTGATGAACATCCAAGCTCTCTTTCTGAAAGAAAGCAAAATAAAACATCTTTCTAACAAACTGTATACGTAATCCAAGACCTGGAGACTCTCCCATCTTCTGGGTTGTGCTCATGAGCAGGGCGTCTAACCTGAGCTCTGAACACTGTCTACTTTCTAGATGGTGGAGCACTTCCTGGGCCTCAGCTCCTGATCTTGATATGGTTCTACTCATGCGTGAGAGGGGCCTTAAGGAAATAGTTCGTCATGCTGGAGGAGAATGGCTTTCACTCAAAGCTGCTTAAGGAAAGTTATCTGTGGCTGCTTAAATAAAGTTATCTGCAGCTTCCATTCCCCAGAGGTCACTGACACACGGACAGCTGAGAGCTGACAGAAGGACACAAATTTTAACCTCAAATTTTTGACTATTTATTGGGCTCTTTTTATGTGGTAAACACTACCTTTTCTTTCCACATCATCTCATAATTTCTTCCAAGATCCGATAAGTACGATCATCACCTCTGGTTACAGATGGGAAACCTGACTTGTTTGTAGCCATGATCATACCTGACTAGGACAGTCGTGGGAATTGTTGGCTTTCTCTACTGTACTCTAGCTTGAATTTTTCCCATTGGTTATATAATTTGATATATATATATATATTCCTGGAGACATGAAGATGAGTGGTACCTAAATTTGATTATAGAAAAGTAATTTAGTTTTGTAGAAATGGTAAAAACAGATTTCTAATAAAGGATACAGTTTGAATGCAAATAGCAACTCTCTCTTAAACATAATTTTCTTGATTTTCCTACCTGCAAAAAAAATGACCTATTGGACCAATCATCTTAAATTTCCTCCCATCTCCATTTTGATGCTGGCTACCACTGTGGCATTTCTGCCAGTTCTAAATGAACTTGTTATATAGACAATATAGATTTCTTCAAAGACTCGTTATTTACAACGAGATATGCCCTACCTCCGTCACTATGTGTATATGCCTGTCTCTGTCTCCTTGGGCTATTTCTCCTGGCATCCTTGGGAGGAGGACCCTCCATCTGGCTCATTTGTTATTCATGAGTTGATGTGAGTTGATGCATTTTGCACTTTAACAACTGTTACACAGAATACCATGTCTCCATGTTTGATCATATGCAATCTAACATGTTGGGCTCTACATCCCAATAGAGGTGTATTTACTTCAATATGTTATGTCTGCTAAATAAAGTATACAAACACAAAACAAGAAATTAAAAGCTCCAACTCTGCTCCTGTATCTTAGTAAGTCAGATGAATCCAAGCTGCCTCTTCTGGGAGACCCATAACATGTAGGTAGCGGTGGCCTTAGTCACTCTGGGTTTCTCTCACAGGCATTTCAGAATGAACATTTATTAAACAGAAGGGTCTGCATCCCAAGAGCTTAGAGAGAGTGAGAGAAAGGGAAAGCCAGACACGTATGGGAACCCTCTCAGTGGTTTATGCCACTTTGGCTTAGAACCTCCCATTATGGGTCTGTAAGGACCAAACAGGGCCCACATTCTGCCAACTTCTTTGCCAAGTCCTAAAATCTAAAGGAACTCTGTTGAACCTTATCACAACCCAAATCCCTTGGGGAAATACTGCATTAAACTGGATTAGCGCCTTTCACCAGAGTATAAATCTGACAGGTGTAGATAACAGCGGAGAGCAGAGAAACCTGTAGTAAGATCAAAAGAATCTAAGGAACCACAAAAGAGCACATCTCGGAGACTGGGGCACCCAGAGCTGGTCCTGGGCTACATTTGACCTTCATCCGAGCTACCCTAGCTTTGATTAGAAACAGAAGCACCTATCCAGTAACAGAGCATGTTACCTATGTGGCTCTGAGCATCGCTGAGGTTCCTGAACCTATGTAAGAGGCTTCTAAGACTGATTTTTCCAATTTCTTTTCTAGACTTCCATGACACCTGGAAATCCTGCCTTCCTGTCTTTTCTGGGTACCATCTTCCACCTCCTAAGGCTTACTAGGGGAAGGACATATAAACTGTATGCTAATAGACAAATAAAAATTACTTCCATAGCGTAGCAATGAAGATGCACAGAGGTCCCTCAAGGAGACAGAGACAAAATGAAAAGACAAAGACAGAGAAAGCCAGAGAGAGACCCAAGGAGACAGAAAGCACAGGTATCTTGCCCATTGCAGTGGGTAAAGGGAACACTTTTAACAAGAGAAGAGTCAGCAGAAAGTATGCATGCCCCTGCTGATCACAACTAAGTGGAGATTCAATCTGGATGCTATGAGACCCAACAAACTCAATAACACAGACTCAGCACTCACATAACTGAGAAGACATTTGCTGTCTGTATTTTTTGCTTTTGGGATGCATAGAAAATATGCAGGAATACTTATGAGATGGGTGCTATAGTGATTATCCCGGACATATAAATGGGGAAACAGAGTCACAGGTGTGGTAAAGCCATTGCCCCAATATCAGGATGGTAGGAGCAGATCTTGGGCCAGGTGCTCAGATGGGATGCCTTCAGAGCTTGCCACCTGTTTACAAGGGTACTATGCACCTGCTATGGAGGACCCACACCAATAACATCCAAGTGAGAAGGGACAGAGTCTCCCAATCAGGTACAGAGCACCTTTATCAGAAAAGCATGGCTTTTTCTGTTATCTTGGATTTAGTGGTCATTGAGAGACAGAATTCTGGTCTCTTGGCCATCTTGCCTTTCCCTTCAGGGGACTAAGCGTGTTCCCTTCCAGAGGATTCTGCTATTCATGGGTTAAACATCACCTCTCTTATTAGGGACGCACCTAAAATGGGATTTAAAAATCAGCTTGGCAGAAACCAGTAATAACTGAGATCTGTTCATTCCGAAGCCTAACAGGCAGACCAGCCCCTGCAGAAACACTGAGATTCATTATCCGTGGTAAGTGTTTGTTTAGGCAAACTTTGAATCGAAGATGACTTGATTGATAGATAATTGTTTTCAATGTCAGCTAAATATGCTCAGCTGTCACTGCCAACCCATAGATCGATGTGTTATCTTTTAATGTTTTCTTTCTCTCCTCCACCCCACCAAAAAAAAAATAAAAAATAAATAAATAAGAGAGAGAACTCTATTTTCTTTCCATTCTTAAGCTAATTTATTTACTAAG
This sequence comes from Grammomys surdaster, assembly GCF_004785775.1. Lineage (NCBI taxonomy): Eukaryota > Metazoa > Chordata > Mammalia > Rodentia > Muridae > Grammomys > Grammomys surdaster. The sequence continues at coordinate 1,031,890 of NW_021620873.1, forward strand.
AAAAAAGAAGAAAACATTTGCCACTTTTCTTTATTCAAGGGACTAAGGTTGTTAGAAGTCCTGAGGAGGGTTGTGCATTGGGTCTCTCAATATCCCTGTAAGAACTTGAGGATGCACAGGACACACTACTCTGTAAGATCAACTACAGCCACACCCATGCTTTGTCCCAGCATCTGCACTTTTTCTCTTCCCAATCAACCTGCTCATTTGTCTAGCAAGATAGCCAAGGCTCTTCTTGTCCATAGGTCTCCAAAATCATAAAAGACTCTACATATAGACATACATGTGGTCACCAGTACGAATGGCCAAAGAGATCAAGGCTGGGACACGTATGTGAAGAAAGCTTCTGGAAGCTAGTCTTGGAAGGTTAAGTTGACTTTTAATAAGACAACGAGAAGCACAGGAGGATTACTGCTTCACCGTGAAGGGCAGTGACAGCATATGAAGAAATCAGCAAGCATGGCGGGCTGGTTACATTAGAACTGGATTCTTCCAGTTCTCTGGCTGATTGACACAGTGACCTCTAGTTCCCTTTACTCCTCAATCCTAGGGAAGTTAGTGGCCAGAATGATCAGGGTGCAGGATGCTAGGTTCTCCTAAAAGTAACTTGTTCAAAGAGCGCTCTTGTTTTTTTTTTTTTTTCTTAAAGAATAAGTTTCAAAATCTATTGTTATAGTCATTGCTCACCAACTTTCTTTTTAAAAGTCAAAGCAATTTGAAAATTATAAAGAACTTCTCAGATGCGTCTAGATAATTATGAGGCTGTGTTTTTATATAACTCTTAGACCTCAGGAGGCTGCAAGACCTGTGACAGGCTTTGCATCAGAAAGGAAAGATCCCACTGGCTATGTTCATTAGCATGTGATGAACTGCATTATATAGCACGTCTGCTGATGCAAGTGCGTACGTCATCTGCCAAGCTATACAGTCAGGAAACTCTAAGGCATGGTATGTTGGAGCTAAAGAGTCTACTGATTGTGTTCACAAGCAAAGTACCATGTGATACATTTTATACAGACAGCATTCCCAAGGCTGCACACACAGGCCTGTGGAAGTGACCTATCAGCTTCCTACAGCACCAGCTCTTGAGACATAGCACACATTCTTCTCTCTGCTGAGGTTTGGAGACTGCTGAAACTACACAAAAGATGGTTAGATGCACAGAAGGGCAGATGAGCCATGGCTTCACCTACCCATCCTCTCTTGAGAAGGTAGGGTGAGTCCAGGCCACTGAAGAGCTAGACTCTCCAGAAAGACTCTTGACATTGGTGGACAACATCCTCTGGGGGAAGACCATTCTAGAATATTTCACAACTCTTTCATCAAAGCTCAAACCACACCACAATTTCATCCTGTTTCACGGAAGCTATGGTAGGTGTGGTAATGAAAAACCTAGGTCCTAGTTGTCGTACTAAAGAGGTTGAAGCAGGAGGATCACAAACCCTTAGAAACAAAATAAAACCTTCTTTCAAAAAAAAAGTTAAATATATAAAATAAAGTTGTAAATCCCTACATGTCCACAAGAAACCTAAGTATCTGTAGATTTCCCTCAAAAATTTAAATAGAGATCAGTATCTGAATGGATTTTAGTTTGGAATGTTAGCATTCTGGGACTTCTGGAAACTTCCAAAAGGGCTGGTGGTCTTCTAATTGCTGCTTCCCTAGGAGCCTAGGAAGAGGCCACACCTAACAGCAGAAAACGGTCTGGTTTCCTTTAAACATTACCTCTCCCATGCTCATTCTCTATGCCATCCCCCCCTCCCTGCTCTGAGCTCCCCCCTCCAATACAGTTGGCGGCTGTGATCTGCTGCCTTTCAACATGGGATAAAATACATTACTTATGCAGAGAATGTTTTAATGTAACAAAGCAAAGGAATAAAAATGCCTTACAACAGTTTTATTAAAAACAAATTCCCACAGTAAATACATATACACTCCGTTTCTGGGAGCCAAACAACCAAGGACATCGCTGCTAAGTGCTCTGGGAAGTGCTTATAAATTACTTGAAATAAAAAACATTGTTGCCTGGACATCAGGGATGAAATGCTGCAGTTTGTAATAAATTAACAGAGAACTTTACTTCCCCTCCTCGAACAAAGCAGCCATTTGTCTGAATAACCCACATTCAGCTGTGAGTTATATTTTCGCACTGCAACTGCATTCATTTGCAAATTATTCTGCAGTTTTAATGTTCAAGTTTTAAATACCTTGAGAACTGCTAAAGAAAGCAAAGTGGGGCAAACAGTTGGCTTGTAGTTGAAAAACTGCCCTTGTTTCTGCTTGTCTTTCAGATTTTTCCCCCTTTAGATATTTTTTTTCCTGTTCTGTTAATATAAAGTTTCTTGAAAATACATTTTAAAAATAGAACGATACAATGTATTTGTGGGTATTAATCCCGGAGTTTCCCTAGCAGGCTGATTTGGGTGATTTTAGCCAGTGCTCATTTTACATTTTTTAGACATTCTCTTCTACTAATACTTTAATTTAGTGACAGAATAATTTATAACTATCTTTGAGGGTTTTCCCTATTGTTTATAACTTTTGTCTGCAAGTCTTAGATTTGGTTAGATTTTTTTTTCTTTCTTTCTCTCTCTTTCTCCTTCTACTTTGGCCAGGAGAAAGAGAGAGAGAAAAAAATCTCAAAAGAAAAGTCATTTCACTTCCCTTGAATTATTTTGATTATAAAACAAAAACTCTGCAAGAAAATTCTTTTCACAACCTGTTCAGCAAAGAAAATGAACTGCTTTTTCCAGAGCCCTGGGAGAAACTTTGATAGAATCGTTCACAGATTCAATGTGAGGTTTGAAGGTTATTTTCTGGGGGGTGGGGGGGTGGGGGGGGCAGGCCTGATTTCCTTGCGCAGATACTGGCTTTAGGCTTTGTCACACTGTGTTGCGTTGTTTCAAACAAGGTCTTTCCTAGGCAACCCAGGGGATAAAAGTCGTGTCACTATTTCCAGGAAGGGATCTGAGGAGGAAAACTCTTCAGAAGCATGAAGCATGTTATTTTCCGAAAAGTGGCCCATAAAATATTTTTATAAAGTAGGAGTTGAAATCATTTAAAAATCACTCTCTTTTATAAATCTGTTTGGAGAAAGCTCTTTTGATCCCCCTCTTCCTTCTGATCCTCATCTTTTATTTTGCTTAGAGGTAAACATTTGCTTCATTTAAACAACAGCGTTTGCTATTGTGGGTCTTAAATCCTTCTCCAGCCACCCTATGGCGATCCATCACGTAGGGGGAAACAAGGAGACTTTGCATCCAAGACTTTTATCACCCCCAGAAATTGTTTGTTGTTTTTTGCCTTGGTTCTTTTTTTTTTTTTTTTGAAAGAAAGAAAGAAAAAAAACTGCCCACCACCCCTACCCCCACTCTGTGCTGCAGGGGAGATTGTTTTTAGGACATTTCAAAGCCTTCTGTGACAAGGGAAGCAGAGTCCCTCTGCAGAGAATAAGAAATGCTTGATTACATGCCCTGCAAAATGGGAGATATTTCCAATTCCCTTTTAATTAAGATGTCTAAATAGCCATTGCTTTGGAGAACACGACTTCCAAACAGTTTAAAAAGGAGAATGCCGAATTGCAACGAATACTCTCGCTCTCTGACCCTGGGGGAAGGGGACTGTCACCTGTGGGACTGTGGGGGGAGGGGGGCACTCACAATTTCAGACGTGTCAGACGGGAAGGGACACAGGAAGGGGCCGCTGTAATGCAGAGGTGGTCCTAGGATGTTTATGACAGCGTGGAATGTGAACAGGAGAAAACGGCTTTTCTGGTTAACTGGGTCATGTGTACAAATGAGTACACCTCTGTTCTTTGTTGTTTTGTTTTGTTGCTTGTTTGTTTGTTCGTTTGTTTTAAATGACTCAGTGGTGCCTGGTTTGGTGTTATTTGATTCTCTGACCATCTAAGCCTGAATAAGAGCATTTCCTCAGGCCCTAAAGATGTCCTAGCTGGCCACCCATCTGGTGCTAGGCTCCTGTCCATGAAAATCCCCCAGCTTAGCCCTGAATATTCTTTCTAAAGACGGTTAAGTAAAAGGGCTGACATTAGCATATGTTCCCCCCAAGTGTCCTGTTGAACTTTTTTGCTGGGCATTACCCTACCACGGGCTTTCTGGATGCTATCCAATGAGAGATTGGCTTGGAACTGTAAAATTAGCCATCTGCCTTTTAAAAATGTAACCAGCTGCATCGGATGAAACACAGTGACTATTGAAATGAACTCATCCGGGAGAGAACTCTCATCCCCTGCTTGGACATTTTTCCAATCTACTGCTGGACCGAGACACTCCAGCAAAGAGCCTTGTGACCTTGTTTAGAGGAAAACAGCCAGACTCTCAAGAATGGAGAAGGCTTGCCGATTGGTTTTGTTGCTAAAATTCTGGCATTTCTCCGGGCCAACTTGGACCTTTAAGTACAGAATTCTCCATTTTCCTAATACTTGCTTAAAGCACCTCCCTGTTTTAGGAATGTTAAATATAAAACTGGGCAAACTCCAAAGTTTCTTCTGTGTATTCCCATACTCCATTCTTGATCCCGGACACTACTGATCAACTTCAATTGCACACCTAATATATTCTCTCTGCAGCACAAAAGACGTAAAAACAGACAGATAGAGATGTAATTATCCCAGGCCAGGAACGACATCGCAATAGACATCAGGCATTCTGTATTTACTACAAGGCCTGTTTATTAAAAAATGAGAACTTTCAATGACTTATGCTATTTTTTTTCCCTAAAGCCTAATGGAGCATTAAAAAATAATTCATTAACTAATTAACAAAACTGTGTTTATTTACAGTATATAAAATGTTTCTATCAGGCAAATAACACACCATAACCCAGCGCTGTGTTGACAGGGAAACATCTGCAGCTTCATTTAATGCATTTACTAAATGACGAGGGGGAAATCAAAGGATGTTTAAACAGCTACTTCTCTGCCTGCCTGAGTTTTGTTTCTCTGCGGAGGTCAGAGGCACTGAGGAGAGATGCCCCTTGGGGAGGCTGAGCCACATTCAGAGGCACTCAGTACAAACACCCTCAGACAGTGATGGAAGAGTAACGTCTCCAGTACAGTGCATGCTTTCTACTGGGCCTCAGTGAACACAGATGGGTCCTACAGGGCGGAGTGGAAGCCCCCCGGGGGTGGTAGGGTTAAGCCACATGAAGCTGTCTTTTTTGTGGGTTAGTCAGTTAAATGTTAACAGCTTCATTATATTCATCCTAAAATGTCCCATTCGGATTTTCTCCCTCCCGTCCTTTCTCCTCGCCCCCAACCCCCCTCCTTTCCTTCCTTTCCTCTCACCCCTTCTCTATACCTGTTTCTCTGTCAATATGAATCTCTTTCTCTCACTCTGATTTTGCTACAGGCAGGACTCCCCCCCACCCCCCAGAACAAAAATAATTAGGCTCCTAATAAGTATAGTTTATTGCTTGTGCTTGCTGGTTACTGGCTCCAAAAGCATGGCCCCACCCTCATTCCTCACCCCCACCTGAATCCTGCCTCAGCGCCTGCCTCAAACTTCTCCAAGAGCCAAGGGTTTTCTGTTTGTCTGTAAGTTTGTCTTTTTGCCACTCCCAAGATATTATGGGATGGCCTCACAAACACTAACAGCAATGATACCCGAGAAATTAACCCTTGAAGAATTTGCCTTTGGTGCATTTCTATCTAAAAATGTTCAGGGAGTGTAAAAAGAACTGGAAAAAGTCAGTTTTCCCTTTAACACCAGTGCAGGCTAAGTATCTGCCCCTGTCATCAGGGTGTAGCTAGGATAAAATATCCTGACTTAACTCAGGAACACTGCTCACAGCAGAGCCCTGGATGGCAATCTTTGCAAAGTACTCCCAAGTTTTGGCTGAGTGGTCCACACACAGAATCTTCTACACAGAACAGCTGAGGCTGCCATAACTGGGCTTCAAATCAAAAGGCCAAGTCAGCAAATCACAATCATTGGCCAGAATAATTTGAACCAGGTCCTATTGAGTTCATACATAAAGAGTCATGTGTCAGAATCTATTCACGCCTAGCCATAATACATGTTGCAGGATTGTTCTGTGTTACTGTGTGTTATGCACGGAGTGGCTTGTTTCCCTGTTTGGGGCCAGGTCAGAGAACTATCTACTAGTCCTCAGTTGACCCCCCTGATCTGACCTGACCTTCAGGTCCAGTTATTCGTGGGGGTCGAGGGGGACCTCACCTGAAAAGGAACATGGGCGAGTCAGAGAACGAGACCAAGCTAATGTCGTCTTGTCAAGGTCTACTTTAATGTGGAAGCGGCTTACAAGATATACTCTAGACAAAGGAGGAAGAGGGACAAAGAACAGGATGGGGACTCTATCAACTACCGATAGATAAGGTCAGTCATCCCGCGGAGCATTCTGCAGTTTTTCCTGGAATGGCCCTGGGCAACAGTTCTCTAAGAACAGGAAATTCTTTCTTAGCTGAAGGTCAGATTCTCCCAAAGGAGACAGTTTCTCATGAAGGCAATTCATTAAGCAACTTTGTTAGCTGGGATGGTGGTCCAGGGTCCCCAACAATCATCCCCAGACATACACACACAGCATCACATACGAGGTACACAGTTTTAAAATGGAGGCCAATATGTGTCCATTTGCATCGGGAATTTTGATCAGCGACAACGGTTACTTGATGGATTGACGTCTCGTCTCAGGCTCTCCAACAACACAGCAGACATCACTAGTAGGTTGTGACAGTCTTTCTCAAATCAATCAGAATTAGGTTAGCGGAGGAAACTCTTAGACGAAGCTAACAAATCCACATGGAGGTCACCTCAAGGACCTCCACACACAGCAAGACGATGCGGCTCTGGCCTCCCTGCCTGTCATGGCCTCCACACACCACTCCTGACCCATCCGCACTGAGGTGAAGCAGGCTTGTTTCTCTCTCTGTGGGAGAAAGGGCCACATGGTAAAGAATGTACAGAGCTCATGAAGCGTAGCCACCCTAGACCTGCAGGCTTCTTTCTCTCTCGTGCTCAACCCAAGAGGAACTCACTTCTAACTCCATTACATTCACCAGCTCCACGCTCACCCCACAGGTCTACACTGGCCAAAACCGTGTTCAGACTGAGACTAAAGGACATCTCCTCTTCTCAGCTATACGTCACGTTTAGTAGACTCAGACTTTTCTTGAAAAAGTGAAGAAAAACCATCCTCTCTGGAAGGAGCCGTACTCCGTGATTTCATCTATGGTTTTGTTATAGTTATTGTTATTTTTTTTCTTATTTTGTTTTTATTTTTACTTTTTGTTTCTGTCATTGTTGTTGCTTTTTTTTTTCTCCTTTCTGTCTTTTGTCCCTCCCCCATTTGGATCATGGAAAGAATGTATTCATCAGAGGTCAAGGAATATATACTGTGCATAGATCCTTCAATAGTTCTCTTCTACCCACAAAAGAGTCCAGATACTTTTCTGTTTAAAGCACAGTTTTGTTTGACCATCTACCTCTCCTGTAGCCTCCAGGTGCTGAGCCTTCCCAGACTGTTAACCACCCTTGGTTATTCTATGTGACTTTCACACCCCTGGGCCCTTGTAGGGGACTGTCTCCCTTGCTTGACTTATATTTCCCCTGCCTGGTTAAGTTCTCCATCAAGATCTAATTCGGATGTCAACCGAATGTGGTTGATTCATACATCCATTGCTCCCTTCCCTTAGGATAATTTACTTATAAAGCAGAACGGTTCCAAGACTGGAGCAAGATTCCTGCCCTTGTAACACTAGCTGGATGTCTACAGGCATCTCATTGAACTTCCTGGTACCTTGGTGCTGCTATGCAGAAAATCGGGATAGTAGGAGCCGGGTGTGGTAGGAGTCTTGTGTAATATCAGGTAGTGGTAGAAGGATGGAGGAGTTCAAGACCAGCCTAGGCTACATAGTCAGACTCTTTCTAACTACAAATAAAAACCAGGTAACAGAAACTAAGGAGGCGTTAGCCAATATGCTTAGAATGCCCAAGAGCACTGGTAAAGGGCAACTCTTCTGTTCTGTAATGACTTTCTGTTTCTGTCTGGAAATACCAATTCCCCCTCCACTGCACCCCAGCATCTAAGACAAGGCCCTTCATGTGTTTATCCTCGGACTCTATTCTTACTCTGGGGCCTGGTTGGGCATGGGGAACCAGGCAAGGTTTGCTGTGCAGCTTGTTAAAGAAGTATAAGAAAACAGAAGAAGCAAAGAAAGAGGGAACATTTTTATATTGAAATGTACACTGTTTAAGCATAGGTGGAAGAGAGGGAGAGAAGAGGAAAGAGGAAAAGAGAAAAGGAGGAAGGAAAGAAGGAGGAGGGATGGAGGGGAGGGAAAGAAAAGGGAGGGAGGGAGAGAAGGAGAGGAAAAGGGGACGGAGGAAAAGAGAATGAGCATGTTAGCCTATATATATATATATATATATATATATATATATATATATACACACAAATATGTTATGTAAAATTAGAAATATTATTCCTCTCATACAACCCCTATGCATAGCCGTTCATTCAGAGAAACTTCAGAGCTTCCCTCTCAGCAGAAGAGGTCACCCGTCTTGCTTGCCACCTCCTAGTCAGGGTATGCTGCTCACAGAATCGTGAAGCTTAAGGAAGATCTTGCCACAGTCTATGCTTTGACCATGGAGACTCACATGTCCTAGTATCATTGGGTAGGAGAAAGGCTGGGATGTAATAGGCCAGCAGATGGCAGATGTCCTTTTGTGGGAGTGTCCCTGTAAAAACAGGTTCTAAAACCAGACTGCCTGGGTTCGAGTCCCAGCCACAGCACCCAGCCTCTGGTTGACCTTCTGTATGGGTCCCCTTGCCTTTACAATAGGAACAATGTCGTAGCCACAGCCTCACTGGCTTGTTATGCAGTTGGCACAAGATACGTGCTTCCTAATGTCATTTCTGTCACATGAGACTTCCCAGTTGGTGAAGCCAGAGGGAAAGGAAAAGCATTTTCTGGGTAAAAGGAGCCAGGCTGTGAGTGAAGGCCGCAGGCTGCACAAGTGGGAGAGCCCGCCCTCTCCTCCTTGTGTTTGGATTGGCTTTCGAAACCACACAACACTTCGGTAACCTCAGTGGGAACACTGTGCAGAAATGTCACTCCCAGGATTTGACATCTCCTTATTCTTCCTGCTACTGTTTGCTCCTTTGTTGCTTTGAAAATATGAATTAATGATGAATACTAATGAGCCCGTGACAAGAGGAACTTCTATCTAGACTCCATGAACACAGGGAACATCAGCGCTGGTGACATTTCTGTAGAGGGGAAATGTACTCCTCTCCCCAACTTCCAAATGCTATCCACCCCGACTCTTCTTCCCCTTTTCTTCCCATCATCCTTTCTTCTTAATCCCATTGCAAAAACTCATGAGAACCTCATGAATGTGCCTTTGAACTTGTTCATACGATGGTTTTCGCTGTTTTAAAAAGAAAAACCCAGTTGCTTTTTTATGAAGATCTTTATGGGTTCCTCTTTCTCACCCTGAGCTCACTTGGTTTCTCATTTATTGTTCCTGGTAGTGTTTTCATGGAGCTTGGGGCTTTGTGACATGGCCAACCTGAGGGGACCTGAGGCATCGAGAATGAGCACACAGTGACTACCTAAGCAGCGGCATCTCTCTTTCCCCTTTCAATAAAGCAAAACAAATAAAAAAACCCAGCAATATCTGCCTACTGTTGGCATCAAAGACAACTTTTCTGGCATGGTCTGCAAGACTACTTCAGCAAAGTGGTAGCATTAAGAGGGAGGGCAGAAAGTCTCATGTGGTGCCTTCCTGGAGCCATAGCCCTTGGAAGGGAGAGGCAAGAGGCAACAAGAGTTATAGGCCAACCTGGGCTATCAAGACCTTGTCTCAAAAGCAAGCAAACAAACAAAAGCCAGGAAAATAATTAAAACTAGGGTATGCAGAGCTCTAGAAGCAACTGAGGTAGAACATTGTAAACAAAGACTGCTTTCTCTCCCACATCAGAATTTAGCTGAAGGGTCTCAAGACGCTCAAAAAATAACATGTTAGGAACTGTATCAAGAGATAAACAGCCCCTTGACTTTGGGTTGACTCTCCCCTTGGCCGCACTCTTCTGGGCGGCCTGCACATGATGCATGAGAAGAAATCCCCTAAGGAAAGGCACATGGCAAGAATCTGAGCCTCCCAAGTCATCACCAATGAGACCCACATCCCAATGAGCCTCACAGAGAAACTCCGCATCTAACAGTGTGGGCACAAATCCTAACTAGCTTGTGACCATGTCTATCGCTTCCAGGACTCAGTTTGCTTGGGTATCAAATGGGGATACAGGAAGAGTTGTGGAGAGGACATAACTGGGAAGCTACAAGAGTCAAGGAAGGCTTCATGTAGTTGGGGAGGGAGGGAGGGAGTGGTGTGGGCCTGTTCTTCACACTTGAGAGCCAACCTACACACTGATTTTCTCCTATTGATTATAGGTGAAAGCAGTGTCCCCCCCACAGCTTTGTGAAGAAATGTAGCTTTGCTCTGGAAGCTCTTCCCTGGGATTGGGAGCCTTTGCACCCACTGAAGTGGCTCAGGCGCTTCTTGGACTAGTATCAGCATATCAAGTGCAAACGAGCCACCCAGCTTGCCATTCCTACAGCTCTCCAATCTGATCTCCATCAGACCATCTGTCAAGTCTTAAGATTATTCACTTATTCAACAACAAACATGCCCCTCCCCATCCCCCATCCCCACCCCAGATCTGGCAGTGGTAGCAGGAGGGGGGGAGGGGAAGGCCACAGGCTTGCAGAGAGAATTAAAACAGATTATTTCTCCACTTAAGAGAGCCATAAGCAAAAGGGTGACAGCAGACCTGTAAACAAGTGACAGTTCGGACAGGGTTCAAGAGTAGAGTCTCTGAACCAGACTGCCTGGGCTCATAGCCTAGCTTTACAATTAAATAGCTGTGTGGTAGTGGGTAGACGCATGGCTTCTCCACGCCTCATTTTCAAATCCATTGCGTGAAAATGAGTCTATACCTAGCCTCATGGAGATGAAATAATTTAGGAAGTCTATAACATTTAGTGTGGTGCCTGGAATATAATATCCCATAAGCCTCATCTTAAATATAATAAGTCACAATACTCTTGAGCTTGCTGCGGCCCAAGCGCTGTGCTTAGGGCCATGCACTGACTGCATTGTTCTGTCCTCCGAAGAATCATGTGAGGGAAGCCATTTACTGTGGTGATAAATCCAGCTTCGTAAAGTCCCTGTCTTTAAGACTGTGGAAAGTTGTGCTGGTTAGTTGGTTTTTTGTCAACTCTACACATTCTCAGTCATCCAGGAAGAGAGAATCATGACAACAAAAGTATCTTCATCAGGATAACCTGTGGGGCATTTTCTTGGTTAATGGGAGGGCCTGGCCCACTGTGGTGGCACCATCTCTCAGCAGGTGGTCCTGGAGTGTATAAGACAGTAAACTGAGCAAACTAGGGGGAACAAGGTAGTTTCTCCATGGCCTCTGCTTCAGGTCCTGCCTGGGGTTCCTGCCCTGTCTTCCATTCGACAGAGGCTACAACAGTAAGCTGGAACAATACCCGTTCCTCTTCACGTTTCCTTTGGTCATGGTGTTTTATGGCAACAGTAGACCAACTAGGACAAAGGATTATGCAAGCTGCTGTGTTGGATGACCAGGGCTAGGCCAGCGATCAGTAAGACCATAGCAAAGGGGCCTCACCAAGCTTAAGTACCTCAGAGTCACAGAGACTGAAGGGAGACATCATTCACATCTAGTGCCTTGGTATGCTATAACTGCATACTACACACTGAATAACTTTTAAAGAAAATAGATTGTGATAGTTCATAGTTCTGAACATCTTATGATATGGTACCATGAGCTCCCAAAGGCTCCATGCTGTACCATGATATGTCAGAGAGTATCACATGAAGAGAAAGAGTAAGCTAGCCAGCTTGAGTTTATCATTCTCTTCTTATACAACTGTCAATGCCATCATGAGGCCCCGCCTTTAAGATCTTATCTAATGTCAATCATGTTCCAGTGCCCTTCTTCCAGAGACCATCGTAGATAACAGTGGAGAGTAAATCTTAACAAGAGTTCAAATCAGAGCCCCCAGGAGTGCTTCTACTGATGGACCAGTCACTGACCTGACTGGATGAACTCCCAGAGGTCTAGAGCAGTGGTTGTAAACCTTCCTGATGCTGCGACCCCTTAATACACTTCCTCACGTTGTGGTAACTGTGAAATTATTTTTCTCATCATTTCATAACTGCAATTTTGCTACTGTTATGAATCATAATAATTTTGGAGATAGAGGTTTGCCAAAGGGGTTGCTACCCACAGGTTGAGAACCACTGTTCTAGACCATCATAAAAGCTAAAACCTGGTCATTATGCCTAGTAGACACCGGGAAGCTGATATAGAAGAGATGGTCTATCTGCCTTCTACCCTTCCATCCCTCCAACTTTCTTCTCCTCTCCCTCCCTTCATCCATCCATCCATCCTTCCCTTCCTTCTTTTCTTCTTCCTTCTCTCACTCCCTCCCTCTTTCCTTTCCTTCCTTCTTTCTTTCCTTCCTTCCTTATTCCTTCTTTCCTTCTTCCTTCTCTTACTCCCTCCTTCCTTCCTTTCTTTCCTTCCTTCTTTCCTTTCTTCCTTATTCCTTCTTTCCTTCTTCCTTCCTTTCTTTCCTTCCTTCTTTCCTTTCTTCCTCTTTTTCTTTCTTCATCTTTACCTTTTTTCTTCCTTCCTCACTTCCTTCCTT
>NW_021620873.1:1044626-1128559 GCF_004785775.1 Grammomys surdaster
TCTTTCTTCATCTTTACCTTTTTTCTTCCTTCCTCACTTCCTTCCTTCTTTCCTTTCTGTAATGGCACTACTAATGTAATGTAATGTAATGTAATGTAATGTAATGTAATGCACTACTAATATCCCCCCAATTTGATTTGATGCTGCAGTAGTGACTCAATACGCACTATAAAATATGTCACAGACTCTTGCAGGTCAACAAACATGATGATTTATCACAGGCCAGGATGCAGTCACATGTCATGTGATCATACAGACCTCTAAGTGGCTTTGGCCATGCCTGGGCTGACTCAGCCTGAAGGAAGAGCAAAGCAGATGTGGTTCGTTAGGACTTCAGGGGAATGTTTAGACTAAATGCGACTGACACCAACCACTGTCTCCGGTTTTTCCCAGAGATGGCATTGTGCATACTGCTCCAGTAGTGCCCCACTTCCTAAAATCCATCCAGACATTGTCAGGGGGATGATTGAGGAGAAAGAGTTAGCCAACCTTGAAGGATGCAGACCGATAAGACAAGTATAAGCAACAAGCCACTATTATGCCTCTACTTGTAATAGTACAAGAAAAGAACGAGCCCTTTTTCACTTTTGGACACCAGTAGATCTGGATTAGTGGCTGTCACCTAGATACTGAATGTTGAATCTCATAGCTTCTTCATCTTTGATAGAACAGCAGAGATCTCTCTAGACTCTTGATGGCAGATTCCAAAACGAAAGCATTTTTTATAAAATACCAATAGTCCCCCCCCCAAATGACTCATAAATAGGGCAGAAACTATTAGGCAAATATGTCTCAAAGCTGCTTTTAATCTCCAAATAAGAAATATTTATCCTTGTGGTGTCTGATCTTTGGGCTTCAGAATCTATTGGCTGGCAGAAAACCAATAGCCGCACCAACATCCAGGGAATCTCAGGATTGACATCCTCCAATAGTACAACTCCCAGAACCAATGGCATTGCTAGGCAGGTGTGGAGTGGCAAATGGTCCACAAACTCCTCCAAGAAATAAGGGTTCTTGTCCTAATGGCCAGAGCAACACTGCAACAGTGTGTCATTCTTGGAGCATCACAAGGCTCATTGTCTTGATAAGCATCTGCCACAGGACAAAACCATGCATTGTGTGTGGGAACATTACAACTCCCCAAACATGCTTGGCAGTAAAGTTCTAAAACACGTAGGTGTTCACTTGACTTCAGTCTATGTCTGCAACTATAAGGGAAAAGATATCTTGGGGAAATGAATTCTACTTAAGCACACATCATCAACATTGGTCTTAGCTAGCTTGTGTTATGTTGAATTGGGTCTGCATCTCAGGTCAGTGAGACTCCACTCCTCAAGTACCTGTGAGTATGGACCAATGTCTGTGGGAGGCCTTGGCTGGGAAAGGGAACAAAGGCCAGAATGGGGAGGAAAACTCTGGATCCAGCAATTGATGAAGTGACAAGATTAGAAACATGGAAGAGGAGTAAGTAGCAAGACAAGGATCACAGCCTCGATCAGCCATAGCTGCACATCCCAGAGAGCTCCTATGAGGCCTGAGGGAGGCAGAGACCCTCACAGCCATGCTTTGTCCTCCTGAGTGAGCAGCCTAGGAGTTCCAGTCATTACCTGGATTGACCAGACCAGGTGACCAGGTGGCAGTGAATGCTCTGAGAAAGGGAGGGAGGGAGGGAGGGAGAGAGAGAGAGAGAGAGAGAGAGAGAGAGAGAGAGAGAGAGAGAGAGAGAACAGAAGCTCATGAATAGACTACCCACAGAACTCCTAGTTCGGTACCACCTATCCTGAGAACCTCATGAAACACCCCAAGAAAATGTTGAACAGCCTTGAGGAGATGCCAGCCAGGCAATAAGTACCACAGCTGCTTATCATCTCTCAGATTCAGTAGATTTTTGTAGGACATCTTGACGTCACATATACTTCTATCCATTGTTTTGATTCCCTTAATCATGGTTGAAAAATCAGACCCAATGCTTGGAGCTTTATCTACGGATAGATACTTAGCACAGTCCATTCAGAGTTGTTTTAGAGTCTTTCCAAAACTCTGCAGTTCCATAGAAGTTGCTCACGAATAGCTATCTTCTCTTATATATGAAATAAATATCTTGCTGTAGGTGTTCCAGTCCTCATTGCTGTTGTGGAACAGGGGAGGGTAGGCATTAAATGATGCCTAAAAATTATAATAAAAATTATATCAAAATGAAAAAACTAACATGCAAATGCAGACCCAAAAATCATACATGATGCTATGTAAAGGATTCTTGTGCTTGCAATAACTGCTTAAACTTACTGTAAGCGTGAAAAATTAATCAAAGAAATTCAGAATGTGACTTTGCCTGACAGGACTCTGCTGAGATTCTGCAAATGATGTGCATGACTAAGACCAGAGGACAGGGTAAACATCTGGATATGGAGAGAAAACAGGAGAGTCTATAAAACCCAAGGGATCTAACTGAATCTTGGATTTAAAACAAAATATCAAGGCCAGGCTGGTTGGTGGTGGTGCACACTTTTAATCCCAGCACTCGGGAGGTAGAGGCAGGAGGATTTCAGTGAGTTTGAGGCCAGCCTGCTCTGCAGAACAAGTTTCCAGGACAGTCAGGGCTACACAGAGAAACTTTGCCTCAGAAAAAAAAATCTAAACAATATTTTGGCTTTTGCTTTTGATCTTTTTGGGATTTGAGAATGAGATGAGTATTCAATGATATTGCCGATTTAACGGCTTTTAGAGATGTTTTGGGGTGAACAGTCTTACTCCTGGATAAAGCCACTGAAGGATGTAAATGGGAAAGGAAATGTTCTGCAATGTCTGAAAACTGCTTAAAGGATGGAGTGTGTGTGTGTGTGTGTGTGTGTGTGTGTGTGTGTGTGTGTGTGTGTATGTGTGTGTGTGTGTATTTGGAGAGAGAAACAGAGATGTGAAATAAAAGTGGGTGTTGAAGTTAGATGCTGACACATGGTCATTCCTCATACAATCCTTTCAATTTTCCTTGTGGTTGTGAAAATTTTTTAATTAAAAACAAAACAAGACAAAGCAAATTGTTTTAAAGGAAAAGACCTCAAGAATGAGAAAGGAGAAGAGATCAAGGAAATCATCTTTGCACAAAACCCACAGACAGTTTCCTTTGGCCAAACTTTCTGCTGCCATTACTAACCCCTTTCTTCAGTGTGGCTTCTACAGGTGTCCCATGCCTCTGTTAAAAGGCTGACCAAAGGTTCTAAGTGAGTATGGTCCTCTCTGCTGCCCCTTTAATACATGGTTCATGTTCACTTTGTTCTGTAAATCAGGAGGAACCCTTCCTGGTCCTTCTAGAAGATTATCATTCTCACAGACTGAGTTTTTCTGGAGCAGATAGGTTGACCTTAAAGTGTTGAGAGACTCTCCTGAGCCCGACTCCATCAAAAACTTCAAGCTTGATGAGGGCCAGTCTGCCTAGCTGGTCCCTGTATTCCTCTAAGAATTTGGGTGCGAAACACTCCATGCCATCCCATGAGAGTGCCCTACTCTCACCTTTTAAAATGTCCTTGGAATGCCCTCTTATAGGTCCACAGCAGAAGCCACAGAGTTCTCAAGAGGGCACACAGAGGTAGAGCCAAGGTCATAGAAGAAAAGCTTGACAGGGAACAATGACCTTGGTCTAAGGAAGACAAGTTCTGTAGAAGGCTGAGGAGGTCTCCAAGTGTCTACTGAAATACAAAAGAGAAACGAGATGGGTGCTCTGGAGCCAATAAATAACAGGGACAGGTCAGGTTTGAACATGAAACAACTTTATGCCACTCCAGTCAGTAAGCTCTCTACCCAAGAAAGAGTGAACACAGAGGCTACATGCCCATTGAGTGGGGACACTCTTCGACATAAGTGAAGTACCAAGCAAAGGCATGACTCCAGAATGTCTCAGAGCCTTCCCTGGATGCTTCCTTTTCTCTCTTCTCCAGCTGTCCACTGGCATAGCCATTTCCTTGAGATAGGACGAACAGCAATCCCTAGAGATCCTTGTCCTCTTCATGGCTTACAAACATGGCTGTTGACAGACCCACAAAAGCCCGTCACCCTACACAGCAGGGGGCAATAGGAGACTAAGGTGCCTTTGGGATGTCTTCTACCCTCTGGTATGTCTTGGACTCTGTGCATCATTCCTGCAATCACTAGGTTCCTTAGACAGCCCAGTGAAAAGAATGCACAGGCTCTCAGGCTCCCAGCAGGGAAAGCTTGGAGCCCTGTTGTTGGAAATAGCTCCCGACCTGCATCTCAGGCAGGTATTTTTAGGTTCTGTCTTGAAGACACAGAAACTTTCGTACATTTCAGCTTCTTTGTCTGGAACCACTGCAACCCCAGACATGTCATTGAAAGGGGGTATAATTGTGGTCTCCTCTACCCAGCAATCTGAGATTGTCTGAAAGGAGCTTCCTGCTGTGCAGCACGGGGGTTAGAGAGCCTTTTCTGGCAAGGGAAAGTCAAAATGGATTTTTTAAAATAATAATATGTTGATCAAGAAGAAGAAAAAAAATCTCAAGGAGAGGGGGCTGTGCAGTGGGCTGATCTGGAGAGGAGGGTTACCTATTGTTTTTGAAACCTGGTCTCAGCTCTTCGAGGTAAGCTACAGAATTCAAGCTTGGAGGAGATAAGCTCTCATATTAGAGGTTAGGGGATAAAAAATGCTTGGACTCATCAGTGTTAGATCAATGGCTGTTATTAATATGAGGTTTTCCGGGGAGCCATTATGACTGTCAATCACTGGGCATAGCCTGACAATGAAAGAAGAAATTGAAAACCTAAAAGACTGCTGGGCAGGTATAGGATTGACAGGGGCAGGCCAATGGTGCGTCAGAGCTGGAAGAAGGGATGTTTAAGTTCAAAGATCATGAGAACCATCTTCGACAGGTCAACAAAAGTAACATGGCACTGTTTCCTGGGACTACATTTAAAAAGTCCCAAGGGCTGACTAACTTTAGAGTGCTTGATCCTGAGTCACTGAAAGGACC
Organism: Grammomys surdaster; assembly: GCF_004785775.1. Lineage (NCBI taxonomy): Eukaryota > Metazoa > Chordata > Mammalia > Rodentia > Muridae > Grammomys > Grammomys surdaster. Next base: position 1,049,606 of record NW_021620873.1, read on the forward strand.
CCAGATGCCTTCAGCTCACTTGAGCATGAGAAGCTAGACTCATCAAGTAGTCCATAGAACAGTCATGCCCATTGTCAATGTGCTTTGAAATCATACAGCAAAGCGATGCCGGCATTGCTTTGACAAAGGTGCTGTGGTAGTGAGGAGTTGGTTTGATTCAATAAATGCTAGGTTTTTCCCATAAGAGTAAAAAACAAAAAAAAAAGTTGTTCATAGTATCCAGCCCGGAGATCACCAGCCACTGATTGTCGAAGTTTACCTTGAGCAAAAAGCAAGTACCTGATCCAGCTGTGGCACTGACAGAGGACCAAAGGACACTCAGTATCTGAAGGATTTCCCTCGGGAGCCTGTCACTATCAGAAGCCTAAGTTCGCTTTAGTAGACTGGGGATAAAGGGGCGCAGAGATTCACAGAGCCCAGAGTTGAAAGCTAAAGAACTTCAAGATGACCCTAGCAACACATGAACTCAAAGGGTATTCCCAAGAGCGTGAGGTCATCTCTTGCTGGAGAACGTCTTCACCTGGTGGGAAAAGATGGCATTAAGGCATGTGCCCCTGGTCTCTGACTCTGTTTCTGTCTGTCTGTGTGTCTGTCTGTCTGTCTGTCTATCTGCCCTGTCCTGTCTATCTTTCTCTATCTCTGTCTCACTTACACATATATACACCATACAACACACACACACACACTCCCCAAACCAATACTTGCCAACATTTAAGGACAATATGCTGTGTTACTCTGAATGCTGAAAACTTTTACCTCCTCTCCATAGCTACTCCCAGTCAACCACACATCATTATGAAGATTGAGTAGCCAAGCTTCATAACATGCCCGTCTGGCTCAAGGGTGGACAGCCCCGAGTGGGCACACCTTGAATTCCGAATCCTGAACTGGATTCTTGGCATGAGGTCACAGTCCCTTCTCCAAACACTCAGTTTTGCTTTCTTTTCATGGCAGCTAGATGAACACTGACATCCTTGACAATCGGGAGGAACAGTTAAAGCTCTACGAAAGTCACTCAGGAAATCTATGAGTAAATCAGATCTGAATGTGGCCCAGACTGAGGTTCTATAACCAAACAGAAGATGGAGACCAGAGTCCCACAATCCACACTTCCAGCAGTCTACTGCAGAGCTGGGCACACAGCCCGGGACAAACAGATTGAAAACTCTGAGGGAAGCCAGGTGTAGTGTCTTACACCTGTAATCTCAGCATTGAAAAAGGAGACAAGAGTTCAAGGCTGAGTTCAAGGCTGTCTTCTGCTACACAGTGAGGGAATCTCAAAGAAGGTTAAAAAAAAATCAAAACAAAACCTCTAAGGGAAGAGACCACAATACAAATGTTAGTCAAATCTTGTAGCTTTCAGATTCTTGAGAGAGTCAGAAAATTATTTTAAAAATTTAAGAAGGTCTGAGTGACTTACATTCATAGTGAGAGTTCAGAGCTGAGTGGAGAAGTCGTTTCCTGCTAACTTATGCTAAAAAGCAGAATAGTATAAAGGAAAGTTAATTAAGTCCCAGCTTAGAAGCAAAGAAGGCTTTGCTCCTGAGTGGAAGGAAATTAGCCTAGGGTTAGAAGCAAAGCTGTGTGGAGTGGGGCTCACTGCTGCCTTTTTTAGCCTTAGTTTCCATCCTCTGCCTTGGTGGCAAGATCAGGGATGAGGGATACAGGAAAAATGAGTCAAGGCTCCCGGGATCCGCAAATTGCTCCCTCTCCAGACTGAAATTTTCTGGCAACCATAGACAAACTTGAAGCAAGAAGTAGATGGAGCTGTAGGCTCATTCCAACACCATCCAGGAGTCTCCTCTGTTTTGCTATTCGTCTGTCTGCTTATCTTCTCTTTGTAGGCTAAAAAGGGAGCTATTCCAAATTGTTAATGACATTAACAATTTAATAAAGCACAACTCATAGGTAAAATAAACAGAAGTGTATATCTTCCTTCCCACCCTTGTCTGTTCTCTGCAATGTATGCTTTTTGAACGAGCCTCCAAAATAAAATCCAGTACATAAGAATCAATGCCACCATTATCATCAAGTCCCAGAATGCTTAAAAGATGTTGAGTAAAAATTATGCCCTTACAGTTTCTGTCAGAGATCCTGCTCTGTAATTGTGCCTATTCCTGTTCTCGTCCCAATGAAGCTCCCGGCTTCAAAACCACACAATTTTTATTAAGCATCTCTTGTACTCGCTGATTGCTCTCTAGGCTATAAGATGGTAGGTCTTCAATGCTCAAAGTGAGTTTCTCCGAGATCCCAAATGAGTTAGACACTTAAATGGATGCTAACATGCCCAAATCTTCGAGCTCCAGAAAGGGCCAGAAGAATGCCCAGATGGTCCCAACTTCAACCCATCACATGCCACCTTCTTGCACATGATGGCAGGATCCTCTCAACCTTTTTTTTTCCATTCAAGTTGGGGAGAATCAAGACAAAAAAGAAAGAAAATAGGGAGCGTGAAGCTGGGGCAGCCCAGCAAGCATGCGTAAATGTCAGGTTGTATGAGAGACTTATAATTAAAGCCCAAGATGACAGATAACTATAAAATCAGACTGGTTCCTTTCCACATGGAAGGAAAACATAATGTTGTCATCCCACCCAGGCTTTTTTGTAAATTGAAATTACAGTTTTATTTGGAGCTATTTTTAAAGGTCCATTAATTAAAAATTGGAAGCCAAACCAATGCAAGAAATTCAGTAAATGGTACCAGATTTGATGGTCACCAAGGGTGATAAGCACAAGACGATGTCATCCAAATATCAGGTGCTCTAAATCTAGGTTTGTTTGTTTGTTGTTTTTTATTGAAAATAAACAAATTCGGGGGCAAAAAAAAATAAGAAAGGATATGTGCAAAATGTACTGATAATACTTGACTTCTAAACAGCTAAGGAAATTACAGTCATCATGCATGGGGAAAGAACAAACACCTCTTAATTGCATTTCATTATAACGTACCTTTCTTTGCTCAGTTGTATATATTAATTATAAAAATCGTGGTGCAGAATTGAGGTTCTACAATAGTTTCCCCCTTCCTCTCTTAATTCTGTCTGCAGCAGGATGGAAGAACAATATCATCTGTCATCTGTAGAAAGAGCTTTCAAAGACAAAATCATAAAAAGAATGAAAGGCTATTATACAAAAAAAAAAAAGAAAAAGAAAAAATGCTTTGATTTCACAGATTTTCTACTTATTAGTGTTTAAGGTTATCCATTCTTGGAGCGAGGTATCTTCTTATATTGGTGTGTGTGTGTGTGTGTGTGTGTGTGTGTGCACTCGCGTGTGTGCGTACACCTACACGCATAGGTTACAACCGTTTCTGATAACTGGATCTCATGGCTCCATATGCACTATGTAGACAATTGTTAATGTTGGAGGGAGGCAGAGGAGAACAGATATGCCATGCAGACTTGAAGACTTTTCCAAGATGAGCAAAATAGAAAGCAGTAGGCTGGATGAGAAGTCCGATGCTTCAATGAGGATAACTGAGTATTCACTCCATCTGTAGATGACAGGCTTGAAGCTCGAGAGAGACCAGAGACAGGTACACCAACATCTGCCGGCACAAACAGAGTAGCCTTAACCACGTACCTTGCCAGGAACTTGAAGAAACAGGTGAGATCGCTCTGTTCAAGAAGATTTAAGATGAGGTTTAAAGAGAAAACTGGGATTATAATCCAAGTTTTTGGGAGATATTATATGAATAATTGCAGCTTTCTGGGCAAAGTTCCACAAGGTCTCATTTCCTTAGCTGAAGTTAACTGTGAACATCACCACCTTGACTCCTGACGCTAAATGTGTAGTCTAAGGAACAGCAGCCTCTGGGGCTTGTTGGAAATGCAGACATCTCCTTTACCCCACCCCCATACCCGGGTAATCAGAATGGACACCCGTAACCCCACATGAGACTCAGATACGCTGATATGTGAAATAGGATGGTTTAGGTAATGAAGAGTTAATGACCTACATATCTGGGCTCCCCAGAGTCCAGCTCAGTCTCCTCCGCACAAGTGTGTCACTTAGTCTTCATGACATAGGCTAGCCTGGAATTTCTGGCTTCAGTCTCCCAAGTGCTGTAACGGCAATATAGATAACCATGCCCAATTCAGTGCCACTTGTGGTTGTCATATCTTGGGGAAGGACAGTACTGGCATCTCTCATGGACAGAAAATGCTGCTCAACTCTCACATTATCTGGAACAGGCCTTCAAAATGAGGGTTATCAGCCCCTTCAAAGTGCCTTTTAGGCTAGTCTAAAAGCAAGAACGTGGTCTTGAGCTGGCATGGTTAGGTCACCTGTCACTTTAGTTTTGGAACTGAAAGGCAAAAGAACCACTCTCCTGCAGAGTACAACCAGGGCCCTCTACACTGATGACCACGGACATCTGTGGCCTCTGGGACTGATTCTCCCATTCCCCTGCCCCAGTGATGGAGGACAGGGACTTGGGGCTCATATCCTGATTTGCCTTAGGATACACTAAGCAGTGATCTGCCCACCCACAGTGGAAATAGCCAATAGAAACCCACTGCTTCAGAGCCCTTGGGCCTCAAATCTTGGTGGGTCAACTCCAAGCATCATCATCCCAAATGTTTGCATTTTCTGAGCTATAGGTGGAGGAACCACATATAACAGTAACATGCAAGCATCAGAGAGCTTGAGATGATGTGCCATCTGACTCCTCTCTGCGAAGGGAAGCAAAGGCAGGAGGCCGAAACAGGCTTCACTGCAGACTAGGTGGCCTTAGTGAGCCTCCCCCCCTTTCCCCAGAGGATCAGATTAACTAACACCCATAGACCAAATAAAAGGGACACAGGGACCTTGGTGATAGAAAAGCCCATTATTTCCTTGTCTAGGGGTAGGGTGGGATGATGGCATCCTAACCGTCCATGCCTCCTGCTCAGGCCTTTAACCCTTTACACCCCTGGCCTTCTAGGGACACTAAAACTCTAACTGGAGAAAGAAGGCAGATCTCCTTCCTTTGCCTCTCTAGCCTTCTCAGGTTCAGCTGACTTCTCCTTTGGTAAGAGCTTCAGTCATAGCCAGCAAGCTTTCCCTCTGTCCAGTTTAGGGGTTTTCCCTTTAATTTTCAGTTTACTGTAAGATGTCATTAACAGAAAAATGGAGGTGCCCTGTCAGATTCATTAGATGTTACCAGGGAAATTAGAATCCTTCCACCCTTAGGAATTTTAAGGGGACCCAGAAGGAAGCTTGAAGACAATTTTATTAGAGTTTACAAGAAAACCCCCCAGGGTAGCCAGGTATAATTCTCAGCAGCCAAGGGAGAAGAAGAAGGGAGAAGAGAGGAAAAATAAATCCGTGCCCTTTGCGTTGTTAAGCCAACATGGAAGTCAACCACATAGCAGATAAGAAGCCATGTATGGAGACAGTAACAGAGAAAGAGTAAAATGCAAGGTGTTAGTGAAAGTTAGATGTATAAAGACAAAAATAACAGAGATGAAGAGAGGGGCAGGGCCTGCGGAAAGGGCCAAAGACTCCCAGCGAAAAATAAAAGAAAGTGGAAGAAATCAATCAAACTGGCCCAAACACACTGCCTTCTGAGGTCCTCTTCACTGATTTATGGATGGGTGGGGTGGAGGCAAGGATGGGTCTACATCCATTCCCTGAACACCCACAGTCAGTCCCCTTAAAGCATGGGACAAAACACTATAGAAGGGTAACAAAATCTCCTGGGGATAGAGGAACTGGGCCTGGGCTACTTTTTTTTTCCCTAACCTTGGACATGTCAGGCTTTGTCAGAGCTCTAATGGATCTGAAGAGGGCAGGGCAAGGGTTTAGGTATGTAGAAAAAGGTTCTGCTTTGCAGGCAGAGATGAGCTAGGTGTAGACTATACCCAAGTGAGAACTCCTGGTGTCTCAGAGAGCTTTCTCCTCCACACAAGGGAGGTAAAGTCCAGGGGTAGGTAGGGTACAGGGGATGTCTGGAGGGCCTTGCCTTTGGATCTGCCCAAAGCTGAGACACTCAGGGTGAAGCTCCTCACCCTGCACAAATGAGCTATCCCTCTTCCTTGCTTCCCAACGGGGGCCAGGGAGGAAGGATGTTTTTTTTCTGTGGAAACACTTTAGATATGTTGTGATTTTTTGCATAGAGCAAATTTTTGAGAAACAAAACAGAAAATTAAAACAAAGCAAAAACCTTTTTTAGACCTCAAAAAGGAAAAGAAGAATGTCTGCACTCTAACTAGGAGCCTGAGAGAGACTCCTTCAGGGACTTCCCTGCCACCTCATTCCCCATCCTACACACACAGAGAGACAGAGAGAGAGAGAGAGAGAGAGAGAGAGAGAGAGAGAGAGAGAGAAGAAGAAGGAGGGAGGGAGGGAGGGAGGGAGGGAGGGAGGGAGGGAGGGAGGGAAGGAGGGAGAGAGGAAGAGAGAGAGAGAGAGAGCAAGAGAGAGAGAGAGAGAGAGAGAGAGAGAGAGAGAGAGAGAGAGCAAGAGAGAGAGAGAGAGAGAGAGAGAGAATAGGCTGTAACTGCTCATCCTAATAAATCCAGGCACCCTCCCCTCCCAGATTGCCAACCACCCTGTTTATTTTCAATAGACCGCTCTCCTAACTGACTTGGCAATCCATGATTGTTCAGCCTTTGGACTGCTGTGCACTCCCCAGCTCCGGGAACCTCTCCAGATGCTCTCTTACCTGTGTGTTCACGGAAGCCCAGCCCAGGGGCTGGCACACCTAGCAACCCCTGAAGTGTTGATGCCAAGCTACCTCAAGCAATGTCACTGGAACACACTAGGCAGTTGTCATCCATCTTCCTTGAAACTCAAGAAAAGAGTAAAGAAAGACTTGAGTTTGGGCTGAGTTTCTTTGGGATTTTCAGAAACAAGAGAAGGGAAGGGAGAGTTATCAGCAATGGTCAGAGCAACACAGCAGGGCAATGAAGACAGGATTTTCCTGTAGCCATTACTTTCAGAGGCAAAGGAAGACAGTCACAATCTGGGATGAAGCAGCCTGGATGTAAATTCTTTCCACAGTCACTGACTGGCTCCATGAAGTTAGCAAGTCACGCCATATTCTAAAGCCTCGCTGTTCTCGTTTTTGTTTGGTTTGGTTTGGTTTTTGTTTTTAAACAGGACTTTAGAATAATTTACTGAGGCGTTACAATGGTGCAGTCATACAACAAATGCTCCGGATATCACAAGGTCTCTGTATCTGCTGATGTCTTTCTGTCTGGCTTAGGAAAGGAATCCAAGAATGGCGTAGCACCATGGAAGTCAGCTCATGAAACTGCCCCACATCAACTCTTTAAAATGATGTGGGAAGGGCACAGGAAAGGAGTCTGGGGAAAGACATTACTGCCTTCAGGAATGGAGACGTGTTTACTATTTAGCAACATTAGCCTGGCGATGTCTGAAAGGGGACCCAACCTCAGCACAAAACAGAATCACCACAGAACACTGAGTAGTCGGCGTGACAGAATTCTTCACTGGTTATTTAAAACCTCAGATTGCATAAATCTATGTGAAACCTATAAAATACATACATGTGTGATGTCAATGTTGAAATCTAGGTCCTTGTTCAATCTTTTCAAGGAAAAAAAAATACAATAGCTATCCAAAAGTCTATCATAGTGTGAGAATATGTGCCTATGAAAGCCTTTTTTAAAAGACTACAAAAGTAAAGAAATAATATCAGCAATAGTAATTGAATATATTAGCGCTGGTTAAAGACTAAGAGTTTTCCTACTTCAAAATACAAAACATACAAACAACAATAAACCAACCATTCAGGAAAAGCACCCACAGTATGTGTGCACTGTGGCGGGACCTATATGTGTTTCTAACCCAGGTTTGGCGCTGTCGGTGTATAAGTAATCCTAGCATACAGGAGGTAGCTATGAGAAGATCAGGAGTTCAAAGTCACTCACGGCTACAGGAGACCTTGTCTCAAAAGAGGGTGGGGGAGGTAAGGACAGGAGGTGGGTGAGAGGAAAGGAGGCAAGAAGGAAGGACAGAAGAGAAGAAATCACGATCTGTCCTCAATTGCCCGCACCACCTCTTCCGTTCCATTTGACTTCAGGCAAAAGGCTTAACCTCCTTGACCCTCTGTTTCCTTGTCAGGAAAATGGAGCCACTCTCCCTCCCCTCTGAGGCCTATTTTGAAGACTGGTGATGTACATAAAACCTCTAATTTAGATAAGTCTCAATAAAGGGCCTCCGATTCCAGAATCCAAACGACTCTCATTATTTGTCCTTCAAAGTCCATCTCATTCCTGTCTGCAAGCTAGGTCACTCAGCAAGCAGTTTGGGGTACTTACACGGAAAACACTCTTTTGCTTCCAGACCAGAATCCACATTCCCAGTCTCTGGGTTTCTTGCCACTGCTAATTGCTGCTCACAGCCCTGTGACAGCTGTGTCTTTCCTGTTTGGTGACTGAGGAATCAGTCAAAAGCTGCTTTTGTGTAGGAGTGATTTGGGGGCTGCTGAAGTCCTGATGGGATGTGTAACCCTGACAGCTCTCTCCTGGGGCTGGGGAGTGGGATTAGACGCGCCCACTAAAGGTTGTTTGGGGGTTCTAAACTGGTGCTCACCTCACCTCAGCATGACCAACCAACTAGTGGGTAAGTGCCCCAGCAGTTCTGATCCTAGCTACATGGTAATGGTTATTTGCGGGCCATGATCACAACAGTCTGGTCTACACATATCCACAGCACTGTTCTCAGTCCACACCCATGGCAGCTTCCTTCTGCTGCTTATTGTTCAAATTGCATCTGACCCCATCCTGCTCCGTGCAAGATGGAGTTCAGAGAAAGGCGATAGACCCTCAGATCAGTTGACTCCTGGTAAGGACTCAGCAGCGGCAACTCCAACCTCTGTGTAGAAAAGATGCCGATTTTAAAGTGGGATTCCCACCAAATAATTGGCCACTGAGATTGCTCAATTACAGCGTGCCTACTGGGCGCTGAACACTGGGAGGACTAGGGAGGGACTGAGAGACCAGTGAACAGGCAGTTCCCAGCCCTAAAGCTGAATTGGGGGGAAATGTTCTTGTTTACATCTCTGAATCATGGGAGAAAAATTAGTCAGGGCTAATCAAGGTGTAATCAAAGCCTGTAACCTTTTGAGAGAAATCAAAGCATTCTGATTACAGGGCCAGGCAAGGCAGAAAACAGTCCAAGCAGCACCATGGAGAACAATTGTCTTTTTTTCCTTTCTTTCTTTCTTCCTTCCTTCCTTCCTTCCTTCCTCCCTCCCTCCCTTCCTTCCTTCCTTCTTCCCTCCCTCCCTCCCTCCCTCCCTTCCTTCCTTCCTTCCTTCATTTTTTCTTTCTTTCTTTTTCTATATAAAATGATTTCTTTATTCTATGGCATCAGTGTTTGGCCTGCATGCTTGTCTCTATGAGAGTGTTGGAAACCCTAGAACTGATGTTACAGACAGTTGAGAACTGTCCCATGGATGCTGGGAATTGAACCCCTGTCCTCTGTAAAAATAGCCAGTGCTCTTAACCACTAAGCCGTCTCCAAAGAACAGTTCATAAATTGGCTATTATTGCAGAGTAAGAAGTTGTCTAGCATATCCCAGGCTGGCCTTAAACTTTTAGACCTCCAGTGTCAGCACCCTCAGTATATAGGCAGGCCCCACGATATGCACCAAGATTCATTTTTAAAAGCAGAGTATCTATCGAGTCAAGAAGAAAACAGGGACTTAATGAATGACAGTGTTGCTACTAGGGGACTGTCTGGGGACTACCCAGAGTGAAGCCAGGCTACTCTGTGAGCACTCTACTGCTCCTCATTATGGTAAGTCTACCGAACCAGCTGACTAAGGGCTAATATAGCCTGCCCAAGGACATGCAGGCAGTGGAGAAACAGATTTGTTCCCTCATCATATGGGCATGGAGCCGTCTCTCTGTTCCCTATTCTCCTTTCTTAAGTCCTTGTGTAGAACTGAGACAGTATTTTTGATATATTATCATCAATGTTATATTCACATAAAAACCCATCTTTGTTTGTCTCCTGACTTATCTCCATATTTTCAAATATTTGGGGTTTAAGGCTTTGAAAAAAATTATCAGGTATTCAAATCAATTTTTCTGCTCTTTATTGATAGCATCTCCAGCCTGCTGATTTACTTTTCAGTCAAAGCTGTCTAGAGTACACAGGCTGCAGCAGGCAACAACTGGTGAAGGCACTTAGCAACCCCCTTGGAGGTTCCAGCTGCCCCTCCTTAAGTGCTGGGAACTAGCCTCAGAAAAGTGCTGTGACTGAGTGCAAATTCCCTTCATTAACCTGAGCTCACAGAAATCTCTCACAGAAATCCCAGAAATCACACCTACTAAGTACAGAGTTTGAAAGAAAAAAAAACACAACACAAAGAATGACAGTCGTGTTTTTCCTATGCTTGCAGTGTTTGAGAGTCGATTAATCCACCCTTCAAGAGAGTGGTTCTCAATCCATGGGTCACTTTTTTGGGGCCCAGTATCAGATATACTGTATGTCAGATTATGTTATTAACAGAGTTATTAACATAACAGAATCATTAACATTAATGTTTATAACAGTAACAAGATTACAGTTATGATGTAGCAACAAAATAATCTCATGGCTGGGGGTCACCAGAGCATGAGGAACTGTATTAAAGGGTTTCACCGTAAGAAGTTTGACAACCACTGCTTTAAGACGATCCAAGTGATTTGAACAGATAGAAATGTATGTAGCTATTCTTGTATCAGGTATTAAGGAGAGGGCTTTCCCAGAAAGGCTAAAAGAAAGGTTAAAAAAATGCAGTCATGGTGGTAACACTACTACAAATAGTAATAGAGCTAGCTAGTGATTGATGATGGTGATGATGGTGATGATGGTGATGATGATGGTGATGATGATGATGATGATTTTGCATAACAGTGTGGTGATTTCTCAGCAGCACTCACTCTGGACTCAGTTCTGTGCTGACATACCTCTGTGACTTTCTTTTACATGACCTTCCATGTATGAAGGGTTACTATTTTCCATCTTTTGCAGTTGAGGAGCTATGACCTTGGCATGCTGTCACTGTGACAGGTATACAGCAAGTGCCTTGCAGAGCAAAGCCCTAGTTTAGCTCCTGTGACGCAAGTATCTGCCAGAAGCAGTCTCCTGGGAGAAGGCCTTATCTTGGCGCACAGTCCATCATAGAACTCATAGTCCAGAACTCTCAGTCCATCATAGAAGGAAGGGTTGTTGGAGCAGAGTGCCACTCAGCAGGACTTGGGGCAGGGAAAAGAAGAAGTTGCAGTCTACAGGTTCTCTCCTCTCCCACCCTCTTATTCCCTCCAAAGCCCCAGGCTGTAGGTGGTGCTACTCACTTTCAAGGTAAGTCTCCTTGACTCTGTTAGTCTCCTTTAGAAACACACCCACTGACAAGGCCAGAGGTTGCACCCCAACAGTCTTCTAGCTGACTCTACACCAAGACAAGCCCATGTTATAGAGTAAGGCTCCCAAATACTAGCCTGGACACTGTGAGCTTTCTTCAACTGTAGCTGTTGGGCTCACCGTTCCATCTTTGGTCCTTACACACTGAGCTCACTGTGGGAAGGGAAGGGTGTTCCCTTTCCAGGTATTTAGAAGGCTGATCCAAAGGAAGAGCTCCAAATGGTCAGATGTGATGTTTTATCAGTAAGTGTGCCTGTGCCGAGTCAAAGCAGGTCTACAGCACAGACTGGTGAATGGTGGCACTATGGACTGTTTTCACAGAGTTACACTATGTCAGGGAAAATGTTCTGCGTGAATTCTTGCTCTGCTGTGCAGGCTCACTGGCTTGCTGTGGAGCGATGTCATAAATCTAAGGTTATGTATACCTGAGATTCCAAGCCCACCTTGATCACTGTCCCCTCAGCAACCTCCCTGTGTGTGACTTGCCTTTTTTTCTCTTCTAAGATCTAACATGCAAAGATGACCTGACCCTTTTAGTAGACAGAAGTGAGAAACAGAAGTGGCACCATGGCAATTCAGCTGAAGAATCAGGGCCAAGGATGGGCACTGCCCTTCCAAAAAGTCTGCCTGACTGACTGACAATCCAAGAAATCCTTTGAGCCTATTCTGTTTGCCATCAACACTGAAAAGCCACCCTTGCACTGTAAACTTCTAGAAGGTTCATATGAGAGAATAGCCATAGGTAAGTGGCTAGCACAGTGATGTCCGTTCCCTGTCCCCACAGCCAGAAGGCTGGCTTCCTGCAGCCAGGATTCCACCATCCTTTGGGATCCCTGATACACACTGACTCAGTCTACCTATCGGTATGAGCAGCTGAGTGCTCTCTCTCCCCGAGTTGTGATGCTTTATGATGCTCCAGTGACAACTTGCTTGGGAAAGAGCTAGTGTGGGAAAGCTCCCCTAAGGATAAGGAGAAAATCCCTCCAGTCAGCTTGGTCTTAGGCAAATGATGATGCTGGCCCTCTTGAATGGCACCCCAGCAGATGTTGTCAGTCTCATGCATTCACCCACATTAACACCTAGAGCATTTTGATGCAGAAAGGTAAAGGTGAGCTTCTACTGATGACAGCCAAGTTCTCCTAGACTCAAATTTCAGTCTTCACCCTGATTTCTATTCCTGTGATTTAATTTCCTTCTTGTCCGACAGAATTGAATACCAAATACCATTCCCAGGTCTTCTAAAGTCCAATCTCCTAAATGCTTTGTTTCCAACTTACATAAACGTTCAAATTTCCTCTTCCCGTGCTCAAATTTCTGCCAAAGCAGAGAACAGTGGTGAAATTTTTGAAGATAATTAACATATCAGATATCTGTAATAAACTAATCATGCATTTCTTGGATCATGAGATTCTGGTTAGCTGTTATTAATCGCGAATATTATTCGTGTCATTTGTAATACTCTTGTTGGCTGCTGTTTTTCATGCTTGGTAGATTCCAGCTTGAAGTCTCCAGCTCCAGGCGTAAGGCCCCTCACTCCCCACCTCCACACAAGAGGCCAGGCTTGATAGGGTCTTGTTGAACACAGTGGACCTTCAGGGGAAACAACACTGAGGGAAGTAATTATCTATTCACACTGGACCGCCTACAAATAAAGTGAGAAAAATCACCTTCTCGGGACTCACATGAGAAACATAATGTAGTTAATATTAAATAAAGGGATTGGGTAACTGGCCTCTTTTTTTTACAGTGTGCGCTTATGTGTCCTTGATCGGGGCCTGTTTTGTTTATGATTAATGAATGACTCACCTTGAGCTATGTTCTATTCAATGCGTGCTTCATTATGAATCTGAAGAGGTCGTTTGTGCCATGGACTTAAAATAAAAACCTCTTTGTACGTTCAGAAGGTTAAGTGTTTGACACTGGGGCAAAATTAGGGCAGAAAGAATCAGGACCCTGGGCTCTGATTGGTGGCAGGGTTCCTTCTGAACTTTCGAAGTCGGGAGAGAAATTCTCAGGCTGGGCTTAGATTTTAAAGAGGTTCCTTGGGCCGGTGAAGCTGTGGAACTGAACTGGATCTGAGGTACTTCCTGTCTTTGAGACCCACATGAGGAAAGGCCCTTTCCACTCCTGAAAGAAGAGCATACAAAGGGAATATCAACTCGTACACTTAAACTATGTCATGAGGCACAAGTATTTAGGCCAGACTAGGGCTTTGTCTTCTCTCCACATTGTCTAACAACTCTTTTTGATGGCCCCGTTTCTTCCTCAGACCCCTTTGTCAGACTGGACATGGACAGCTAGTATAAAATGCTTGCCCAACCCTAGGTTAGATAGTCAGCACCACAAAACATAAGAAAATTACAAGTCTCTTACCACATACATCGTAGTATATTTCTGTGTTTGGATACATTGGTTTTCAGTGTGATCTATCAGATCCAATAAAACCCAAGACCCAGTTCAGAGCTGAAGATATATACCAAATAATAATAACAATAATAATAATAATAAAATAATAATAATGTGCAGCCTTGAGTACTCAAGAGACTAAGGCAGGAGAATTACAAGTTTGAAACTATTTTGGACTATATATCAATATCCTGCCAAAGAAAGGAAGGCATCTGAGAGAAAGAGAGGAGAGAAAGGGAAAGAATAAAGAAATAAAGAATAAAAAGAAAGACAAAAAGTAAACCAAAAGTAAACAAAGGCAAGAACAAAGGAGGAAGAGTTGAGTGTACTAATAAGCCACTGAATGCAGGTATTTTCACTTCTCGTTGTATGTGAGCATGTGCCCATGCCCAAACATACCTATGAACGCAGATGCTGGAGGGCGAGAAGGAGAGAGAGACAGTGTCCGACAGGCAGAGAGTAGTCCATAGGCCCATGCAGATTTGCTCTGCACTTCATAGGAGGGACCCAAGTTCATGTGCCTGAGACAGGCACTCACGGTGGGAAGTGAGCTTTCAGACTCTCCATCAATTCCAGCAGCGCCACAGACATGTGGTCTGGCCACCTGTGGGCCCCACCACAGCTCAGTTAATGATTTTTCCACAGGGCTCTGTGCTCTCACTTGTGCATTCAAATGAGAGCTTGTCACACAGACATAAAAGCTTATGCATGAACAGGGCTTGGCGGTTGACTAAGGATACCCACTTCATGGTAGACATAGTTCATTAGTCACCTACCCAACTTTTTATTAAGGCCAGGTTATTGCTTTATGTGTGAGAGAAACTATGTCCTTTGATCACAGCCATGGAGATGGGATTAAATAACAGCAGCTCCCACCAGAGCCTAGTCTCGACTCCTTCCCTGGCTGTGCCACCTTGACCAGGCCATCTCCTCTCAGCCCTCAGTGCTATTGCTGTAAAATGAGACAGCTTTGGACTAGACAGACATTAAAGTTATCCCTTATGGTCACGCTTGTGTTCTGTGATTCTTCTACAAACAATGTCCCGCTTGTCAGCATTCTATAGCTCTGTTTGAATACGAAGTAAGGAACATCTCTTCAGTGTGTTCTTGGCAAACTTGAGTCTTGCTTTGCCAAGACTCAATTCAGAGACTCAATGGCTGGTCCTTCTCCAGAGTCTCCCTTTCCTCGAAGGCCTGTGTGCTAAGCTTTTCTTGACTTCCGTCACTAAGTGCCATCAGAGTTGGACAATGCGTGGCCACCACAGGCCAACAGAAACCAAATGTTTACAACTGCAGTACATGTCTCTTGCCTTCAGAGTTCCCCAGGGAAGCTTCCTAGAGTCTTCTTCCCAAGGAAGACACCAGACACAGTGTCCTTACAGACATTTCAGAACAGCACAGCGGGGGCCAGAGCAAAGTAAACACCAAACAAATTTCCTTAATAGACTCTCCACAAATTATCGTAAAACATTCTTCAAAGATTCACTACCCAAATAACTTTTAAAATATGCTATCAAAGGACGGGATTTTGATGGATTAAAAAAAAATGTGTTCCACCTGATACCATCCTATCATCCCCCAAAGGCTCCTAACAGACCAAGAAAATGGAGGAGTTAGAAGAGCTATGTGGTCCTGCTTTATCCGTGACAACGGTTGTCTACAGTATCTGAAAGGCTAAGACCCCAGCTTGAAGACACTAGGTCTCCAAAGAAACAATGATCGAATGGGAATTTTGTCCTTAAAAACACAAGTTGGCTTTCACCTCTCCATAAGCCCACCCTGTAACTTCTGCCTTATATGTATCATAGGCCAAAGCTATCACCTCCTGGGTCCCTGCATTAGTTTGTTTTCTATTGCTGTGACAAATCCCATGACCAAGAGCAACCTGGGAAGAAAAAGGCTTATTTCATCAAAAGGGCTCATTTCCTTATGAAGGCAAGTCGGGCAGAAACTGAAGACAGGAACTGAAGCAGAGGCCATAGCAGAACTCAAGGCTTACTGGTTTGCTCCCAGTGGCTTGCTGGTCCTACTTTCTTATGTAACCCAGGACCACCTGTCCAGAGGCGGTACCACATAAACAGAGCTGGACATTTCCACAGCAATCATTAATCAAGCCAATGCTCTACAGGCCCACCTACCGGCCAGCCTTTTGAAAGATTTTTTTCTCAGTTGAAGTTCTCTCTTCCCACATAGCTCTAGCATGTGTAAAGTTGACAAAACACTAGCCAACACAGACCTTAAAGACCAGGACTGGAAAGTCCCTTAAGAATGAGGTTTGAAAAGAGGCTTGGTCTGGCTACCCAGCATGTATCTGCCTCACTTGTCCAGGGACCACGAGACTAATGAATGATTCAAATCCATTTTAGTCATTCTTAATTTTGTTGCTTCTGGTGATTTACATGATGCCAATTTCCTGAGAACTGGAGGACCCAGTGCACTTTTGAGTGCTTCTCTGTCTTTCCTCAGGGTCCAGATGCAATCGGCTCTGGTGCTATGTTCTAACCTGCTTTCATGCAGAGAAAAAAAAAAGGTTCCACTTGCTTTTTCCTAAATGTCTTCCCTGCCTTCTTCTTCTACTCCTCCCAATCACCCCCAAACCAGGCCATTTACCTAGAGGTATCTGCAGAGCTCAGCTTGCAAAGACTGCAGAGGAAGTGGGAACAGAGAACTCAGCCCATTCTTGGTGTCAGGTCCAAGCACAGAGCCAGCCGTTCCTTCATTAAGCTGGCTCACCGCAGAGGGCCCTCTGTTCTCTTTCCAACACCAGTCAATTTCTGATTTTGCTAAGCAATGCTATTTCCTTTGTCAGTCAATCAAACGTCCTTCTTGGTCCATGCTGTACAGTGTGACTAGCCCCAATCCTGAGGCCCAAGGCTATCATGTCCGTTACCTGTAGCCAGTTAACCCATGCATCCCTTTTTCCAGAGTGCCCAGTCAAAAGAGCTCACTCACATCATTAAAGCAAGCCAGCGAGAACTCTGGGCAGGCTCCAACAATGTGTAGATAAAGAAGACTCTCTCTCTCCTCAGAAGTCAGGCTTGTATAAGGATTTGTAAGCTGTATCCCTAGATAGTCCAGAGGTGACAGGACACAGGAAAGCAGAGAGAAGAATGAAAAAGTCCACACCTCAATGCTACCACCCCAGCCCCTTCCGTTACAAGGGACAAGAATTCTGCTGATTTTTTTCCTCCTTTTTTCAGATTAAAACCCATTTCTTTCCATTAGAGTAGGGTCCCTTGCAGTTAGAATTGCCCTAATAGCTGAACTGCCATCCCTCCTCTGCACAGCCCTTCAGGGCTTCCAAAGACTAGGACAGATCGCCTCTCATTTAGTCATTCCACTAAACCATGAGGAGCCTGGTGTCTTCCCACTACAAATGGACAAGGAGAGGATCCTGCTGAGACAAGCACTTTCTACCTCTGTTCTGTCTTCATCAAATGACTAAGGAGAGGTTAGCCCATTCACAACTCTGAGTACTCGGGTGCAACGGACAGATCTGATTCTGTTGCCCGCCTCATGGAACCCGATACCCTAAGCAGATGGTAGACAAGAGCCACAAGCAATTCCCTGTTTAAATCCATGTGTGTCCACGAAGGAAAGGCATGGTTCACATGGATCTGGAAGGCTGGAGGCCATTCCATGTTGACTTCATCATTATACAGAACCCCAAAAATGTGTTAGGGAGGTGAATTGAAAAGGATTCTGGGCAGAAGGAAGAGCAGACCTAAAGGCCCTGAGATAGGAAGCTGTAGACTGAAGGAACATGAAGTTGTCCAATAAGGCTGAAGGCCTGGACACAGGAAGTGTGTGACTAGACTAGGACACAGGTCAAGGAAGAATATATCCCCATGTAAAGGCATTCGGGGTTTTTAAGAAGCAATGCAACAAGACTTACTTTTCTCTCTAGTACTGGGGATTATCTGAGTCCAGGGCATATACCTGCTAGGCAAATACTCTACCCAGAAGCAGCAGCAAGTTACAATTATTGTTGTTGTTGTTATTATTATTATTATTATTATTATTATTTTACTTTTTGAGAGTGAATCTTGCCAAATTATCCAGGATGGTCTCAAACTTGTTCAAGAGGCTAAGCAGCACAATCTTAGGCTGTAATGTCTGGCTGTACACATGGAGAACTGTAGTCCTCCTAGAAACACAGCTTGGCCATGTGACTCCATCCGTGTCATCTGGGGTCTAGAGACAGAGCCCAAAGCCCTGTGTTCTCTCAAATCAGGGCACTGGTAAAATCAATAGACAAGGCACATTTGCTGCAGAGGAATTACTGGATTATTTGTTGATTGGCAGTCGACAGTCTCTGTCCTTTCTGTGTGCCTTCCTCCCCTGGCCTTTGTGGGGTGGTTGCACAATTTGTAATGATATTGAGGCTGAAATCAACCTGCTGTTTGTCTTGCAAAGCTCAAAACTCTGTATTGCATCATGGCTTTCAAAAATGTCTGTGTGAGAACACTCAGCAGATTCCAGAGACCTTTGAACCCCAGTTTGTTGGCTATTGTCGTTTATGTTTTCTGTAATGTTCTGAACCATTTGTACCTTAGATTATTAATCTATAACCACACACAGCTCTGGCTGGATAAGCCTTTTCCCCCAATCGAGGAGGCCAGGAACACGACCAAATCTATTAGCTTCTCTTAGAAAGCTGTCAATAAACTCATTTTAAACCTTTATCTTGGTGTCTCTAGTCTTTTTATATTTCATGGAATGGTCTCAAGATAAGATCAAAAATGCTCTGTCATGGTTACTACCCAGCAAGCCCAACTCAAAAACTGAGTTCAAAACTTGTTATTCTTTTTCCACATTCAGACACAAAAAGAGCCAAAAGGAAAACAATTCCTCATTGCTGTCTGCCTTCTATTTCCACACACAAGTATGTGTTATGGGGCCAGATGTCCCTTTTAGCACATTCACAGTATAAATTAATAAATAGTTATAATGGCTATAGTATTGATGAACTGTAGAAAGATAAGAAAACTCTAGATTTAGTCTAGAAAAAAAAAGTCAAGCCTTACCATGCATAGTGGCACATTAAGCATCACCAGCCTGCGACATAGTTGGTCACCTTTCTGAGTCTGTGAATCTGTTCCCCATTTCCTTATCCATTTAATTTGGACAACAGGATGTATCTCATAGAGGGTCTCCACTGGTGGATATTTACCGAGCACCTATAATATCCCTTGCATGTCCACAGTCAGTGTGATGCTAAGCCCATATCATCCTGAACCTGCTACTCACCTTGCAGAAGAGAGAGTAAGCAAATTAGCTAGCTGATCATCAAATGGTGGCATCATTATGAAAAAGAATAAAGCTAAGGAAAAGGAAGGATAGAAGGAGATGATGGAAGAATAGAAGGAGGAAAGGGGGTAGGATGGGGAGGAAATGGGAAAGAGAAGAAGAAAGAGGAGAGGAAAGGGAGAAGGAAGAGGTTGATGATGATGACAGTAACGATGACAAGGACAATGATAATGACTACAGCAACAATGACGATGATGATGGAAAACAAAGTTAGGGAAACTTGAGTTAGACTTCAGCGGGCTCCTCCAACAGTTTTGGTCTCCAATGAGCCAACATTTAAATCCAGCATTACTGAGAAGAAAGGGGTGGCAACAGGGGGATGATCAATGAGAAGACATCAAGGAAGGAATCAAAATAAAAACAAGAGAAGAAGGGGGGAGAAGTGGAGAAATAGGAGTGGCCACAGAAAGAAGGCGGGAATGGTTGTGGAAAGGCAGTGGGAGGACTGTGGAAAGATGGTGGGCGTGGCTATGGAAAACGGTGGGAGTGGCTGTGGAAAGATAGTAGGAGTGGCTGTGGAAAATGGTGAGAGTGGCTATGGAATAATTGTGGGATTGGCTGTGGAAAATGGTGGGCGTGGCTGTGGAAAGAAGGTAGGAGTGGCTATGGAAAAAAGGTAGGAGGTGCTATAAAAATGGTGGAAATGGCTGTAGAAAGGTAGGTATGGGCAAATTAATGACCTTACAGGGCTGGATAAACAATGTGGACTTTAGCCTAAGTTCAATGGCTTGTCAATAGAATCCATGGACTAGCAGTTAAAAAACAAAAACAAAATAAAACTTGGTTAAAGACAATGGAGAGACTTGCCTGTGGGTGGAAAGTTTTAACTTACAGCCCATGTGGGGTAGACACGAAGAAGTGACTGGACCCTGATCCCGCTGCTTATGTGGTGAGGACATACTAGCAGGAACAGGTAGCAGCTGCTTATCACAGGGCACTGACGCAGAAGCAGAGAGCTAGGGTCACTATAACCCGTGAGGCCCAAGTCCCTAACATGTACATCTACCTTCTGCCAAGAGTGCCCCAAATGTCGTGGTTTAAATAAGATAGAAATCTATTTCCTATATGGCCTAGGACTAAAATGGTACCTCAGTGATATCAGGGGCCTATATCCTGTCTCCCTACCACTCAGCATCTCTCTCGGCTTGCCGCAAGGTAGCAGAGAAATGCAGTTTTTAGCTGTCCAATTATGAGTCAGAGCAAAACTTTTCTAAATCTTAAAGGATTTTAGGAGAAAAATAATTTTGGTTTCACCCATACTTCCAACCTTGGACAAAAATGACTATAGATATTTTTAGCTCATAAAGATGTTTTGTGTTCTCAGACAGTCTACACATTAGCAAATAAATAATTAGCTCACTAATAAAAGTAATGAATTGACATGTCATCATGTGTTGACAATTGTTCTCTGTGTATCCCTTGGATCTGTATTGCACACAAATAGAAGCTTGTGTTTTATTGCTGTTTTGGTTTTTGTTGTTGGGTTTTTTGTTTTGTTTTTGTTTTGTGTGTGTGCGTGTGTGTAACATAACTGCATAGACACAGCAGCACACCTCTGTAGGGCCAAGATTTGGAAGGCTGAGGCAGGAGGAATATGACTTTGAAGTCAGCATGAGCTATAGGGAGGGAGGCTTTGTCTCAGATACAAAAACAAGAAGGTGGAAAGACGGTTCAGTGATTAAGAGCACTTATCACTCTTCCATAGGACCAAGGTTCAGTTTCCCATATCCACCTGCTGGCTCACAACTATCTATAACTCAAGTCTCATGGCTCTTCTAGCCTTGTAGGCACCAGGCACACACACAATACACATACATACACTCAGGCAAAATAGTCATATGGATAAATGTACAGAATACAAATAAATGAATCTTTCTTCAAGAGAACAAGAGCAAACAAGAAGACATAACTTGAACAAAAAGGACGTATCCACATTTAAAATCTCTCTTGGATATTTTCACAGAAAGGAAAAGAGATTTATATTCCGAGCAGTAGACTGCTGTTCTTGGTCCTCTTCCCCTTACATTGATAACAATTTCAAGTCATCTCTTAGGGACTCAGTGTTAGCAATCTGTTAAACTCCACCTCCACAGTCACCTGGCAATAGCCAGGTATGCTCCGCCCCAGAGTTACCTGGCAACAGGCAGGTAGCCCTGCCCACTATAAAAGGGGCTGCTTGGCCCCTCCTCTCTCTCTTGCTCCTCCACCCTGAGCACCTGCAGGTTGTCCTCTCCCCTCCCCCCTTCTCTTCCCCCTCTCTCCACGTGGTCATGGCCGGCCTCTATCCTCTACTCTTCTCTCCCCCCCACACACACTCTCTTAATAAACCTCCCCTCGTGGAACCATCTTGGCCTGTTGTGATCCATCCAAGCTGCGCGTGGAAATCCTTTTATTGGTGCATTGGCTCGGATACGAAGACTTCGGGGACCTCAGCTGCTGCAACTGTACAAGATGGACACAACAACCACTCGGACTTCATCTGCTGCTACCCGCCACCACCGAGCGGGTGAATTAACATCTGCTGCTACAACCCCCATCCCGTGTTGCTGCTACTGCTGCCACGAGGCTCGCCAAACTTCCACCATGTGAGCTGAGCCGCTGTGGCCGCCCGTGTGGTACTCTGCCACGTGGGCCGGGTACCATTTCCTGATATCAGACTGCACAAACTCATAAACAGACATCGATTAATTGGTAAGGAGTTTCCATTCGGCTTGAGGGACCCTGAACACCGGGTTAGCGCCTGGCCAGCGCTTCCTGGACTAAGGGTTTGGCTTTTCATGGCCCCAGTCCATATGGCCTCTAGCTGATCTTCGACTTAGGACATTGGCCCATTGGGTGGTCTTTCCCCTCTCGGAAATAGCTCGTAACCCCTCCTCAGCTCTTGCAGCTCCACAGAAAACTGGTACCAGGCGAGCTATATCCTGACTGGCTAACTTCTGGTGGGCTAGCCCAGTCGAGGCCCTTATTTGATCGCGCGACGGCCCGATTATTATAAGCAGTGCCTGATTGCTTTGTTGCTGGCTTATCATTCAGGACGCTGGCTGATAGCCTGTAACAACTGTCACCCAATGGGCAATACATTGTCTTCGTCCGTACCCACAGACACATACTGCCAGCAGTCTGATAACTGGAATAATTCCCTATACTCCTTTCCATGTATTCTGCCTGCTCCCCACCCAAGGTTCTTCCCCACACCTCTTTCTAATTAAACCAAAATGGGGGAATTACTGTGACTCTAGCGGATGTCTGCAGGTTCCACACACACTAGCCTAGAACTAGTAAGCTTCCCCATCCCCCACTGGCCAGAGTAACCCTCCACATGTTCCCAGGGAAGATTCCTTGAGCTAGCGTGTCCTTCCCTGAACCCTGTCCTTCCCTGAACATCTCTAGGACGGCTCCCCTTGGATGAGACACTTCTCCTCTTCCTCTCGAGACAGTTTCTCACCGCTGAGTACTCCAGGCCAGGCCTGGACAGATTGTTTTCTCTGTCTCAGGAGCACCAGCTCCAACCATAGTCCCCAGGTGTCTCTTCCAAGGGCCAGTCTCTCGCGCCCTTTTCCCTTTCCTCCTCCTTCGTCATTTGCGGGTCGACTGGAACTGAGGTTCCAGCACCTTGCCTGGAAAGCTAGTGGGTCCAGGACCCAGCTAGCTCCCCTCGCCTCCTCTGCGATCGGACAGCCGGTTCTCCTGATCCCTTCCCTCTATGGTTCTTAGCTCTGCTCTGGGTTTTCCCCTTACATCCTGCCACCTGGGACCTGTAAAGTGTTGGGATGATAATGGGACATGCTTGCTTTTCTTTACTCACTGCTGCCAGAGACACTGGGCAGCGGCTTCCTCATGCTAACAGGAAGTCCTGCCCTGTCACTGCTGCCCGCAGCACCTGTGGCTCACAACTCCAGCCCACCAGCTGTACCATATGCCACTATTGCCAGCTTTCTTATTCTTGTCTTAACCAAAATGCTTCTTTGCTAATACAAAAATGTGCTTTTCTCTTCCTATACAACCTGCCAAAGTTACTTAAGACTCTTTCCTAATCAGTTTTGATGAATTTTTATTCAGTTACAACCAATCCTTATGGCTCTCAATCTTGTCAGAAGTCTGCTAATTATATATTTTAAGTTTATGGCCGACAGAATGCCCAAAGCCTCTAACAGTTAACCCAAGATGGTTTCAGAAGACCTGGACGCCAGACTCCTAGAACATACAGCCTAGATTGTATGTGGACAAACACAACTGGATACCCTGAGTCAAATGACTTGGCTAAAATAAGGTAAGTCATTTCTCATGTCACACGTATCCATTCCACAGAAAAAAGCCCTGCGGCTTCTGCGCTTAGAAGCAAGACTGACTTTGCCCAAGAGACTATGGAAACCACGGGAACTGTTGGCTAGTAGACTCTGTCATTTTTTTAAAAAATAATATATAACTGGTAGATTGTTTACTCTTTACCAGACTTCTGACTACATTGACAGCTACGTTTTCAAAGATATTATCTGTTACCTCATTACCTAAACTCAGTTGAAAGACTACTTGTGTTGTTAACTCATGCTGTTATCTCTTTTGTAAACTTATAAGCTACAGGAAACCCACTCAGATCTACCTCTCATGGATGCCGTCCAGATAAGTACATCTGCCTAAAATTCCCACTCACTACCTATAACAAAGGGTGGGATCCCTCTGGGTTTCAAATGTACATCTTAGAAAAATCTTTCTCCAAGTGTTCTTAATCTTATTTCCTACATCTTGTCAAGTTCAGGTGCATCCAATACAGCTCCAGAGAAGCAACCTCCAGATGCTCCATCTCCTGCCACACACACACAGCTGCTTCTACTGGACCTGACCTTGGACATCAGAAAACAGCCAGCTCTTCTAAGACAGGACAAACATCTCCCATATCCATTCTTCTAGGTTCCCCCTAGAGACACGTTGCCCCCAATGCCAGCAGGAAGTAGCCAGATTTCACGACGACCCTATGCCTGCTTCGCTGTCACCTCTTTCTAATTTTTCTTTTTAATTAAACCAAAACATGGGAATGTTAGCAATCTGTTAAACTCCACCTCCACAGTCACCTGGCAACAGCCAGGTATGCTCCGCCCCAGAGTTACCTGGCAACAGGCAGGTAGCCCTGCCCACTATAAAAGGGGCTGCTTGGCCCCTCCTCTCTCTCTTGCTCCTCCACCCTGAGCACCTGCAGGTTGTCCTCTCCCCTCCCCCATTCTCTTCCCCCTCTCTCCACGTGGTCATGGCCGGCCTCTATCCTCTACTCTTCTCTCTCCCCACCCCCACTCTCTTAATAAACTTCCCCTTGTGGAACCATCTTGGCCTGTTGTGATCCATCCAAGCTGCGCGTGGAAATCCTTTTACTCAGAGTACCATTTTGAGTATTAAAAGAGTCACAGCTCATTCATTCATAAATCTGTAGCTTTAAAAATTGCTGGTCTAGCACTGTTATAGCTATGTTCATGAACTTTTGATCTATGACCCACTTTGCTGTTATATTAGTAAGTGTATGAGTCATTACTCTGTTCCACTCAACAAATTTAGAGTAGGTGGGAAGTAACTGGGGATAATAGAGGGAAGAGAACTCGGAACTAGAATATATCATAAGGGAAAAAATTATTTTCAATATAAAGGAAATGAAAACAAGTTTGGTGTGATTACTATTTGTGTGTAGTAAACTGACAACTGCTCTCTGCCTACATTTAAATAAGTAAAATGAGACAATATCTACAGAATCAGCATTAAGCAATTAACCTGTATGTTCAACTTATGTTGACAGTAGGACTAGATATTGGAAACCTTTTGTTATATCATAGAAACAGCACTGGAACTGAAGTGGAAGGCAAAGCAAAACATCTTGGCTCAACGGAAGACTTTCAGCTAGTCCCATTCTTCGGCAGGTGGCTTTTCCATCTGCCAAATGAGGCATGGGCCAAACTATACAACTAACGCCTGGTGTGGTGCTGCCACTTCAAAATGGCTGTCCTGCACAGACATCACTAATCAATCACAGCATTTCTATGTCCGCTAATAAACTAAAGCCTAGCATCAGATTCTTTGCAGTACAATCCTTATTCCCTTGCCTAGGGTTAAATTAAAAAAAGAAAGAAAGAAACTTTGTCAATATCCCCTGAAGCAAATGGCTTCTAGAGTCTCTACTTTTGTAGATGTCTACTGTTTGAACAGGTTAGAATCTGATGAAGTACAAAATATAACAAAGGAAAGCTTAAGTTCAGTCAATATGTTGATCTGAAATATGATGATTTGCAATTTGTACTTACTCTGGCCTTCAGATATGAAACAGTCAAGCTTCCTGAACTTGGCTAATTAAAAAAGAAGCTCCCTTTTGAAAAGAATGATGTATTAGTTCCTCTACCTTGAAGCAGGGGCTTATAGAGCATGAATGCAAATTATATGCAAATATACTTTGGGGACTTTCCTAGTTCTTAACAACTGAACTCCACTTCTGGGGAAATGAGAAAGATTCTGTTTCCCAGGAGGTAACAGAGAAAGTTTTCAAATGCCTTGAGAAAATCTCATTTTACAATAAAATGAGCTAGCAACATTATAAAACTGAGGTATACTATGTGGGATGAGGGGCATGTGTTGGGTGCATCTCTGGCTCTGAGACCATCTCTCTCATATGGCTGTCCCTGCCTGAAACTGACCTGGACCAAGGTGAAGGGAAACTACTGCACAGTGTTGAAGACCCTGGCTGGGAGCATACTCTTGCTTGTGTTGTTGAACATAAGGCCAGGGAGAGGAGGGCACAGAGGGGATCATGGCTAAGGCCATCTGGCGATCTTTACTGTGTAGAGTTCTTGTTACTTGGACCAGCTCACCAGCGATCGTCCTGCTTCCTTATTTCCTAGAAGCATCATGAGGCATGTGGGCAGAATTCTCCAAGTAGTTAATGCTTACAAGAGCAGGATCAATGTCCAGTTTTGTTCTGCCTTCTGGGTCCATGCATCCTTATTGCTACAGTTTTCTCTGAACTCCCTTGTGGAAACTTGACCTTCAGAGCGATGGTCTTAAGACTGGGTGGGGCCTTTTGGAAGTGACTAAATTATGAAGGCCTTACTCTTGGGTTGGAACTCACTCCCTGTAAGAGAATCTTCAGAAATTTGGCTGAGTCTTTTGTCCCTGTCACTGTGGAGGGACATAGATTCACAGAAACAAGGGGCCATCTTGGAAACAAAGTCAAGCTTTTCCTAGTTGCTAAATCTCCTGGTGTTTTGTACTTGCCCTTCCCAACCTCCAGAAGATCTCTATTTTTTATCAAAGACCTAGGCTATGATATGTTGTTATAGCAACAGGTAAACAAGGAAGGCATCTAGTTCTTCTCATCTCCTCAGAGGGGTGACTCAGAATGCTCACCTCTTCTAAAAGACGAAGATATACCTACAGGGGCTATATGGCACACAAGTGCCTTACATTTCAGAAGTAGACACTATCGAAAGACAGGAGAAACACTCTGTTGTCAGCTACATTTGGGACAGTGACCCTCGTGATTTGTGGTGGGAAAGGGAGCCTAAGGATCTAGTTATCCTGCAGGCTCTCATTAAGGAGATGGAGGAGAGGCTGAGATTCTGATGAGGAGAATCCATATAGCTACTCAATTGTCATCGATTCCATTCTCTGGAACAGCTGTAACTTGGCTTCTCAGAGGAGAAAAGATGCCCCTCCATGTAGACAGATATCAACCTGCCATGTTCTTCGAAAGGCCCCTTTACCTTTTCCAAAGCATCCTTTGCCTTTTGCCTTTTGTCATTTCTAACCATGCCTGTGAGCTCAACTTTCAGTTCTCCTGTGTGCATGTTCTCATTATGTTAATGTGTCATGTGTTCATTCTTCTTGTTACTCTGTCTATTGCCGGGTTAATTCACAAGCCTCCCGACATCTTCTTCTGCATTAAGAATCACACCAAGCACACAGGACATGTGCCCTACTCTGAAGCAGGGGAACATGACAACACAGTATTAACCAACCAAGGAAAAGTCATAGGTCACAGGTTTTGACCACATCTCTTATTGGTATTACCCTCTCTTCTCCAACTTTCTGACACTAGGAATAGATGGAGCTAGGATCAAGGAAGGAAGACTGTGAAGCAAGATGGTGAACAAATCTGAGGGGACAGTCACTGGAGCCAGGCTCAGAAGTGTTCAACTTCAATTCATTCACTGGCTAAGGCTTTGGAACTCTGTTAGGAAGAATTCTGCACGGAGCGAAGTTTGTGTTGTATATCAACACGCAAGACTTAACAAACACAAGAATAGGACACTTGTGTTTGAATTTCAATTTGATTGATTGATTGATGATTGAAACTTGAATTTCAATCATTATTAACATAAATGTGTATCTGGCAGGAGTTGAAATACACTTAGAGCAAAAAGTTATTATGATTGCTAGTCCCAAAGTTAAGTTTAACTGGATGCTGTATTGTATCCTTAGTGGGGTGGGTCTATCTTCAACATTCTGAGGGCTCCGGGACAGTCCCCAGGTGCCACTTAGCTGAGATGCTTACTTACAAAACAATTCTGATGCTTGAGTTTCCTTGTCTGTTATGTTTGCCTTGCTGTGGCTGTCAGAACTTAAGGAAGATTGATTTTGGCTCAGGGTTCCAGAGGGCTCAGCTCATGTATGCTTGGTCCCAGGCACAGAGGACCAGAGGACTGATAGATTAAAGGACTGGTGGATTAAATGACATAAAAGACAGAAAACTAGCTTCCTGCTCAAAGATTGCACTTCCAAGTGGCCCTTGTATGTTTTTTTTTTTTTCTCCCCTATAGAGATTGCAGTTGCAGACAGCTTCTTCCTGTGAGGAATTTCTCTCATCCTCATGGTGAGGTTGGCTCATCTTCCTGCTTGGGGATCTCATGCACGAGGGTGAGATCTGAGATGAACCAATAAACACGGTCTTGCCTAAAAAAATGTCAGATTCTATCCTGCCTTTTTCTGACTCTCCCTTATGTTCTACCAAGGACTGCTGCTCATACCAGTGTATCAGGGAGCTGAGAGAGCAGCCAGGAAGTGGCTTCGTGAATAATATACAATAACCCAACCGTAGTGACCTACTCCACCCACCTAGTTCTCCCAAATAGCCAAAGTGCGACCAAATATCCAAAGTTTCCAGAAGGCCAGCTGGGGACCATGTGTTCAAAACATAAATCTGTGCGGACCGTTTTAACCTAAATCAGATACAGTCTCATCTCCAAAAACACGGAATTTGGGTCCGTCCTGTCATTAGAGAGTTTGAAAACTCGCGGGGGGGGGGGGGTTAATTTGAAGGCAGGACCACTGAGTTAGACTGACTTAGTCTGAGCCACTAAAAAGATGTGTCTCTTTCGAGAACTTTCAGAGGAGAAGGGACCAAAATATTTAAAGAAGTGTTGAGTTTCCCGTCAGGGAGGTAGGTTGTGGTAGCTGCTAAGGGCTTTATGTTTCTGAGATGGGAATCAGGGGATTGCAGTGAGGGTGGGCAGGACAGGAGGGGACAGGAGGGTAGGGGGTAAAATGACTTCCCCCACCTACGCCAACTCACAACGCTGCCACCACTGCCACCACCACCTTCCCAGCTCTAAACTCCCATGGTACACACACACACACACACACACACACACACACACACACACACACACACTGTACATAGAAGCATTTAAAAATGTTGACTCGCAGTGAGGTCGGGGGTCAGCTGCAAAGTGCGACCAAATCTCCGACTTCTGAAAATGCTCCGCTCCGCGCCGCGCCGGGTCCACGGGACCTCTTTGTACCATTATGGTGACTTGTAGACAGTTCATCACTCTTTCAAAAGTTAGTTTCCAATAAATTAACCCTGCTATGCTGAACTGCAGTTTTGTCGCAGCCGCAAAGTGGGGGCGGTCCCTCCCCGCGGGTGGGGACGAAATCCTACCAGAGTGCAGGGACAGAAACAACCCTTCTGACTGCGTGTGTATAAACACGAAAGAGGGCCAGTGGGTCGCACCGAAAATCGCGCCTCGGCTGCTCTCTGAGGCTTAGGAGTTCCTCGAAGGGCGACGCTGGCATCTCGTCCAGCATCAATTAGCAAACTGCGAACTAATCATGAAAACCGAAAGCCAATCCTCGGCGAAAGAAGGTGCTGGCCGTAGCCCGCGGTGACTGTTTGTAGGTGTTGAGTGTGTGTGTGTATTTTTAGATAAGGACTTAAGTTCTGCATGTGGTAATTAGGGCCCCAAGGGGTTGCGATTTTTTTTCCTTTTCCCCCTCACGGGTTAGCTAAGTGGCAGGAGGAGGCAGCTCAAATTCCCACACATCTGGGGCACACAGATACAGCCTCTAATTTCCTGTCGGCGCCACTGGTTTCTTTCGAATTACTTGCTAAGTAAATGATTGTTATAAAACGATGAAGATTCGGTCAATCAAATTAACCCCTTTTGTCCATTACCTCCCTCCCCCAGCTCAGTGGTCCCCTTCATTTGCCTAAACTCCTGGCTCGGGACAATGAGTTCCATCTCTGAGGCCCCAGCTATGCTCAAACTGGCCCAGTGTAACCTGAGCGAGAACCCAAGGCCCCCAATTGTTTTGCTAATCAAGATTATTGGCCCATTGAGATGTGAAGGCGCAGTCTGGCTGACAAAAATTGTCAGTTTCCCATGAAATAGTTCGCTCAGTTTAGCCTGGGTGCGGGCAACTATTAGCATATAAATGAAGATTCTCCCTCCCCGGCCCCTCCCCCTCCGCCCCCCATCCCAAAAGGATGCGAAGAAAATATAAACACACCCCCACCCCCGGCTCCCAACCCCCGAGGAGCTTAATCCCGCCAGCGTTTCTCCCGGGTCTAGAAATTTGTGGGCACCGGTCTCAAAGACTGCCTCTGGGAGAGCCTCATTTGCACAAAGCTACTTTTCAAACCAGGTCTGCCAGGACTTAGTCCCCTGCTGACTGCAAGAGCCACTAGCTGCGCTGGGAGGGCACAAATGGCCCAGTAAATGCCAGGGCACATCTCCAACACAACCTTGGGGACAGTGACAATGCCAAGCATGGCTCAGGGATCAGCCACCCAGACCACTGGCTGGCTGGACCTCCAAAGCCCTCCCTGGCTGGCTTTTTTTACTCCTGTTTCTGGGCTGAGGGTAGGTTGGGCATGGCCTGGGTGACCTTGTCTGTTTTCTACGGGACTGTCTGGACAACCTGGCACACAGCTGAGCTAACTGAACAAAGATAAAGTCTCCTCTTCTTGTCTTCTGGTGTCAACTTAGGGCCACAGGGGAGAAAGTGAATATTTTGTGTTTACATGTCATGTATAATGATATATCTTTATTATCTGAATCATACTGGCATAAACAAATCCCCAATGAAAACATTTTTATATGTATGACCAAGATTAAAACATATGTGGCTTTAGACACTTGGAGTTGACTTCACTTTCGTAAACTTGGTGCTTTCTTGGCTCCTACCTAGGCCCCAGGAGCTCCCACCACCCTCTTAAATTAACATTCCCATCCTTCTGTCTCCTGCCACTGGCTAGGAAGGGACATCTAATTTCAAAGAGTCCCTAGGAGGCCCACAAAGAAGAATCAAGTCCCTGGAGTAGTCCTGACCCATGTGTCTGCCCATCCAATGCTTTCTTCTCCAACAAAACCGCTATGGACATATGAAGCTTTGAAGTCCGTGAGCCTGGATTGCAACATTGGCCAAATTCTTGATGCTTGGAATCAGAAATAGCTTTGTTTTTATGTGACATAAGTTTGGAATTTTCATGCTGAGAGCATGGACTAAGAGATAACTAGGACTTGCACCAATGAATCTATAGACATAAACTAAGACTTGATCATTAAAAGTTCTAGAATCAAGGGATAGGTTATTTCTCTACCAGTGAAAAGAGTCAAGTCAAGACAGATCAAATTAAAGGCAGGGTTATTAGTAAGCTGCTATCCTGAGAGTTCACTGGCCCTAAGGGTTGAGGTCAGGGAAGTCACCCTGGGAAAAGAGAAGTGGGGGAAGTGGGAACAGAAAGAAAGAAAGAAAGAAAGAAAGAAAGAAAGAAAGAAAGAAAGAAAGAAAGAAAGAAAGAAAGAAAGGAAGGAAGGAAGGAAGGAAGTGCACAGAGAGAGAGGAAGAGAGAGGAGAGAAGAAGAGGGGGAGATGGGAGAAGGGAAGAGAGGGGGAGAGAGAAGGAGGGTAAGAAAGAGGGAAGAGGAGGGGACAGGGAGTGAGAGGGAGAGGGATAGGGGAAGAGAGGAAAATGTCTGGATTATATGGTGAAGAGCATCTAGGGAATGAGCAGCCCAGACCCTTGGCTGGAAAGTTTAAGGTTAGGAGGGTGGGTAAGCAAGGTAGGGACTGAGGGATGCTGGAAGAACATGGAGGCCAGGTATGCTTTGATATGTAAAATATGCACTTGAGTCCTTTGTCCCAGGGTGGAAACCAAACAGCAGGTTCCTTCTCTGGGCCTTAATTTGTTCCTCTATAAACAAGAGAAACAAGTTAACTATTGGAATGTCTTGAAGAAGATACAGGATTATGTTTTTATAAAGTGCCCAGGGTGTCTGGCATACAGCAAGAGCACGCCTTTTGTCAAATCACAAGGGAGGAAAATTTAGCAAAACAATTTATTTCTTGGTTTAGTTTGTGTTTGCTATTTATAAATAACAAGATCGTCTTTATTCCTTGCTCATGATCTAAATTTTCTTTTACAATAAATGTATTGTTCTGGTTTCATTTCTGATGTCGTGATAAAATATCCTGACAAAAAGCACTTTAACAATGAAAGGTAAGAGGTTACAAGATTGAGGCCTGTTAATCAAACTTTCCCTTCCTGTTTTTTCTTAATTTGTTCCTGGTGAAGAACCAAATTAAGAAGATTTTCCTTATAGTCTTAGAGGTTTCAGTCCATGGGGTCATGTCTTCTTCTGTTCCTAAGCTGTGGGAAACTGAGCAACATAGCAGAAGAGCATGAGCGAGCAAAGCTGTGCATCTCACAGCTGCTAGGAAGCAAGAGAGAACAAGAGGAAAGGGGTTGAGTTAAGTAAGGTTCATTCTTCCAGGACACTTCCCCAGGGATCTACCTCATAATCAGGCCCCACCTTCTACTTCCCACTACCTTTCCATAACCAATCATGTCATCAGTCCATCAAGGGATTAATCAGATGATAAAGGCAGAGCCCTCTTGGTTTCCTCAGCCTTCAGCTCCACCAGCTAAAAGCTGAGCCTTCAATAAGCAAGTCTTCTGTGGAGATAATCCCTAACCAAGCCAGGAAAGGTTTAATCCAATAAAATTTATTGAAAAGAGGGAGTGCCTAGGAGTGGAGTCTCAAACCTGTAATCCCAACACTCAGGAAGTTGAGACAGGGGAATACCTCATGGATTCAAAGCCAGCCTGGGCTGCATAGTGAGTTCTATAAGATACTGTGCTACAGAGTGAGATCTTGTCAAAGAAGGAAGAATAGGAAGAGTAGGAGAAAAAAGTACAAGGAATACGCAGAAACAGGAAAAGCTCTCCTTGGTAGCCTTGTGAAAAGCAAGGAAACTGGAAACTTTGGTCCATGAAATTTGTTCTGGATAGTCTCAGCTTTACATACAAACTAGAGTTGTCTGAAAGGAGGGAGCCTCAACAGAAAAGATGCCTCCAAAAGATTCAGTTGTAAGGCATTTTCTTAATTAGTGGTTGAAAGGGTAGGACCAAGCCCATTTTGGGTAGTTCTATCCCTAGGCTGGTGGTCCTGGATTCTATAAGAAAGCAAGCTAAGCAAACCAGGGGAAGCAAGACAATAAGCAGAACTCCTCCATGGCCTCTATATCAGCTCCTGACTCCAGGTTTCTACCCTGCTTGAGTTCCTGTCCTGACTTCCTTCAATGATGAACCATAATGTGAAAGAGTATGCTGAATTAACCCTTTTCTCCCCAACTTGCCTTTTGGTCATTTAATTGTAGCAATAGAAACCCTAACTATGACAAACTTGCAGTCTCCACATATTTGGTCTTTTTTTCTCCTTAAGATTTATTTTATTTTATATTTATGCATGCTTTTGCCTCCATTACGTGTGGACACTATGTGTATGCATTTAAACACCAGAGCTGGGCAGATATCTATCCTCTAAGCTATCATATCTACTTCCCTACTGATAAACCTGAGTTATAACTAGACATCTTTCATCTGGTTCTTACTCCAATCAGCCAGTCATTATGGCCATGTTTTAATGAATCACCCATCATGGCATCTTGTCCTCTCTCCACCTTCTCTCCTCCTCCACTTGCCTCTCTCAGACCCCCAAGCTCAGGAACCAATGCTCTACCCACCTCTCTTCTGTCCAGTTATAGGCTATTGGCATCTTTATTCAGCCAATAATTTAAAACTTAGGAGCAAGGTTACATGGCATCAGTTGATAGACATGAGGACCTTTTTGTCCCAGGAGCAATCAGACCAAACCTCAATCTCATTTTGGCTTGAATTCCAGACTGAAGGAGACAGAGATAGACAGATCTAGTTGGAGGCTAACCTAGTTATCTAGTAAGGTCCAGGACAGCCAAGGCTATACAGTAAGATTGTGTCTCAGAAGAACAGCAAATGTATCTATAAATCTATAGATTTATATGGAGTATACATAAATATTATTATATGATGTATAAAGAAATATTCTATGGCAACACTCTCACAGACATGCCTCCTATATGATTCTAAATCCTATCATTACACTTCTGTATCCCTTTGTTCATAAGTTTCTGTGTCTTCCTGGAATGGAATATCCATGAAGGCAAGGACTCTTCCTCTTCCTTATTTCCAACATCTAGGTCCATCCACAAGAGGAATCGTCAGTAAATATTTGAGGAAGAATAGGAGGGAAGGCACTCTGGCCACAGGCTTGGTCTGAAAAGTTCCTGGTCTTATGTTGGGACCAAGCCTTCACCACTGATACCCAAGGCCACCCTTTAGAGGATCCTTTCAAAACATATCACACTTTAGGATGCTTATGTGCTTTTACCTATTAGTCTCTTGCCACTAGACAGAATTCCTAGGCAGGACACCCAATAACAGTTTAATAAGGGAGTCAACCATTGAAACGCTGATTTTTCTATAGCAGAGACATAAAAGCACAAGGGACCATTCTGGCCTCAGCTGGATAATGTTCGTTTCCTATCTGTTCATCTTTAAGGACGTCCTTTCCATGGTTAGAACATTTTCTAGAGAAAATGACCTTAACTGCACCTTAATGGTGTCTACTTTTCAGATGAAAAACTATCTCTTATTCTATTTCTAGAGTTCCTTGGCCTATATTCAAGCCTTTCAGAATGTCTAGCGTAGAGCAGTGTGGTGAAGAGGTAGGGCCTAGTTATAAGAATTAGGTCACTCGGGTGTGCCTTTGAAGGATCTAGCTGGCCCATAGTTTCTTCTTTTTCTCTGTTTCCTGACTGACGTGAGGTGACGAACCTCATCCATCACATGCTTCACCACAGCCTTGATGTCTGCTCAAGGAAACTGGGCCAATTGTACATATTGAGCCCTCTGAAACACGAGGCAATGTAAATCCTTCCTTCTCTAAGTTGTTTTCTTGAGTGTTTTAGTCACAGTAACACAATAGTGACTGTGGTGGTTTGAATAGATATGACCCCCATAGACTCATAGATTTGAATGATTGGCCATGGGGAATGGCACTATTAGAAGCTGTGGCATTGTTAGAGTGACTGCAGCCTTGTTGGAGGAAGTGTGTCATTGTGGGGTCAGGCTCTGAGGTCTCCTATGCTCAAGTTCAGCCCAGTGTGGAATCTAGTCCCCTTCTGTTGCTTGAGGACCAAGATGTAGCACTCTTGGCTCCTCCATTCTGGAATTTGCCTGCACACTGCCATGCTTCCTGCCATGATGATAATGGACTGAACCTCTGAATCTGTAAGCCACCATCAGTTAAATGTGTTTCTTTATAAGAGTTGCCTTGGTCAAGTTGTCTCTTCACAGCAATAAAACCCTAGCAGAGACAGTAACTAACAAATTTATATTAGTTACTTTTCTGTTACTGTGATAAAATAACCATAGTCAAAACAACTTATTGAAGAAAGAGTTTGTTTGGGCTTATAGTTGAAATGGAATAAGAGTCCATGATGACAGAATGGAAGGAAGCATGGTGGCTGGAGCTGGAAGCTGAGAGCTTGTATTTTGAACTACAAGCAGGAAGCTGAAAGCGCAAACCAGGAATGGTGGGTAATTGAAACCTTCAAAACTGACTCCCAGAGATATGCTTCCTCCAGCATGGCCACACCTCCTAACCCTCCCACAAAGCACCACCAATTGGGACCTGTAGGGAACATTCTCATTCAAACATAATGTTCCTCTAGTAGTTTAAAGTGGCTGCTCATAGCTCCCTAGTCTGTGTGTTCTTGGTCCAAATTCATCAAGAAAACTAAAGGTGCCTATAGCTGGGGTTTTGGCTGTTCTGCTTATGCTCCTGGAGGGTTGTATACTTCCAGTCACTTGCCCAGCAGCTCTCTCTTTGAAACTGTGAATGAAACAATGAAACATACACACACACACACACACACACACACACACACACACACACTAGCTTATTTTTCAAACTACACTAGGCCCAATCAGGGAAGTGGCTGGTGGCCAGGTACTCCAATCTCACATGGCTGGTTGGCTTTATCTCCTTTAGCTACCCTGTCCATCCATTTCTCCCTGCATCCTAGTGAACCTCCGTCCTCCCACCCTTTGTCCTAGCCCTCAAAACTCCAAGGGTCCAGCCCTATCTCCCTTTTCCCAGCCATTGGCCTCTGGCATCTTTATTGATCAATCAAAAACCAATTGGGGACACGGACCTTTAGTGATTGGAAACACAGATTCACGATTGAATCAATCTCCAACAGGTGCCTTTGTTTTTAACAAGAACATGTTTAGCAGGTGTCCAAAGACTCACTCACTGTGCCTGGGTTGTCTAATCAGATGCCAGCCTCTAAACCAGGAAGCTGCTTTGTC
The DNA here is from genome assembly GCF_004785775.1 of Grammomys surdaster. Classification (NCBI taxonomy): domain Eukaryota; kingdom Metazoa; phylum Chordata; class Mammalia; order Rodentia; family Muridae; genus Grammomys; species Grammomys surdaster. The sequence continues at coordinate 1,085,628 of NW_021620873.1, forward strand.
TCTCAGAAGTCACAAGGCTTCATCTGCAGAATCATGAAAGAAAATGGTGTCACCTAAATCCCAAGGGGAAAAAACTGAGACGTAGTCTCTCCGTTAAATGGAAACCCACCTTGCATATGCATAAATATTTTAAATTTATTAATAAAGCTAACATGCAGTACTCTCCTTGGGGTTGCCAGATTATCTAGGGACATCCTGGATTCTAACTGAACTAAGCCCACAATCCCAGGTCCAAAAAGCATGGTGGTACACTCAAGGTGTAAAGCTACCTTCTAAGCCTCCCTAATAACCCACAGGGGAAATAAAAAGGTAAGAAGCGGGCATCCTTCCTCATCTCTAGATTCAGGATCCACAGTAGTCTCCCTATCCAACCAGAAGGCATTAGTAGTTCATTGTCCCCTAAGATCTTCACTTGTAAGCATCCAGATCTCCCAGCATTGTCCTCATCTTGCTTCTTCAGGGAGAAGACCCCATCCTTTTCTAGTATTGTGACCAGCTGCCTCTCATTTGGAAGAAGCAATGCTGGAGGGGAGGAAAGCATCTCTCTGGGGCCTGAACTGGGTTGGTCACAGATCTCTGGATTGTAGAATGCACCACCCCAGTGCCAGGCACCAGGTCCGCATCGAAGTGTAGCCATGTGTTATTTAATAAGCACAGGCATATGCTCATGTTTGTGAAGGGCAGAACTCAGGACGAAAATCGGAGCACAGGTCCCTTGGGAGCTAAGTGCAGTATGAGGTCTGTCGTCCTTGAGGACCTGGGTACATGGAACCTTCTGTATAAGAATTTGCACTGTCTTCCTCCCCACAGGATAAGTGGAGTTCAACTGAGTCACAGATGGAACCAGCTTTGGTCACTGCATGGCTGCCTTGAGTGGAGTCTTGTCAAGTCCCAACTCTAATTGAGTTTGACATGAACATGAAATATACGTCTAGCATATTAATCCCACGAGCTCTCAGCTTTTCTGTTAAAGCACCTAAAGTACTTAACTAGGGACTGGAGAGATGGCTCAGCAGCTAATAACTCACTGTGTTTGCAGAAGAGGGGAGTTGGTTTCCCAGAATTCCTAGTGGGGTACCTCATAGCCATCTGTAAGTCCAGCTCCAGGGATCTGAAGCCTTCTGACATCTGTGGCCATCTGCACTCGTGTACGGGTGCACACACAAATGCAAAACTAAGTATTTATTTATTTAAGAACTATATAAACCTATAAGGACAGATAGGAAAGAGGAGACTACTTCCTTGGATCCTCTGAGACTACACCATCTATTAACTTCAAGCAAATAGTAACAATAGCCAGGTGTCAATGCTACTCAGATTCCTGCCTATGCCACTGCAGGTTTTTAAGCTTACAAAATCCAGAAAATTCCACCCAGAGCCAGAGGTGGGGAGTGTGGGGTTGTCAGGTCTCTAACATGGCATGCTGCAAATGTGACTTACAGGATTGGCGTACGAGAGTCCAGGACCTAGAATTGACTTCCCAGGGCTTGGATGTCATGTTTCTATCAATATGATTCGAAGTTATGAACTGAAAAACCAAGAGTATAATAAGTAGCCATAAAAGTGTCAGCATTAGCTCACAGTTACGAGCTGATGGCGACGTAGCCTCCCGTTCTCGGGCTGCAGAGCCAGCAGCCGCCCCTCTCTGCCGGACAAATGCAGAGAAGCTGTTATTCCTTCTCACCGTCTCAGAGAATACGCCAGCATCTGGCATGACTGGTTGGGGCCACAGAAGTACGGATTTCTTCAACTTATTTAACATGGCAGTGTGTGTATGAGTGGGGTTGGGGTGTGCCTTAGTGTGTGTGGGGGAGCACATACGTTCATTGGTGGACCACAGGTTTCTTCCTCTAATGCTCTCCAGCTTATTGGGGAGTGAGGAGGATAGGACTCATAATTTCAGCAGGACTGGCTGGCCAGTGAGCCCTGGAGGCATGTGCATTTCTAAGTCCTGTACCCAATACAAGTGTCCACTGCCATCCCTGGTTTTATGTTGGTACTGGAGATTGGAACTTGAGTCCTGACTCATGCAGGTGCTTTACCCACTGAGCCATCTCCCCAGGCCCCAAGATGGCATTTAAAAAAAAAAAAGCTTAAAGAAACAGAACTAAGGGTAGTGAGAAGGGTGTAGGATTGGGCCTGGGGTTGTGGGGGTTGGGTAGGGGAGTTTCTTTGGACTATGGTAAAATTCTTGGGAAATGTGTGATAATTGGAGAGAGGTAGACAGGACCAAGTGTTTGTTAAAAAAAAAAAAAGTCTGAGGCAGGAGGTGTAAGTCAATGGAAGACTGCTTCTCTGGCATGCAGGAACCCCTTGGGTTCCGTCTGTAGCACTACAAAAATAAGAATAGGCCATTGCAGTTTGCCCTGACCTTGACGGCTGGACTTGGGAGGATTTGACTCTCCTTTTGTCTTCCATGTGCTTGAGGCTTTGCCATTCACAGGCCTGTTCACTAATATAGAAAGGAGAAGCAATGTCACATAACAGCCCAGAATCAGCCTGCCAGGTGAGCCCCAGGAGAAACAGGAGGAGCCGCCCACTGCTTCTGTTTTCAATCAACTTCAAGAGTCTTGATGTGCGTCGGATACGTTCGGCAAAGAGTTAAACAAGAAACTATAAAAAATGATAGAAACAATATGAGATCTAACATCTCAACAGTTGCCAAAACTAGCAAATAATCAAACTCTGACCACAAAACCTCTCCAGACCACAATGGCATCGATGCCAGGCCCAGAACAAAGCTGTCCTGCATAGCTCTTAAATCCCTTTCGTCTCTTCTCTCATCTCCTGACCAAATGCTGGCAGCAAATGGGCTCCCAGAATTTGGGTTGTAAAAAAGTTTCAGAGACTAACCTGGAACAGTAATTGTCGAATCAGGAGGAGAGGATGGTCCCACCCCGCCCCTTGCCCAGGATATGTTAGATGTGAGGAAGTGGGTGTGTAAAGGGATCTTCATTGTAATTGCACACTGAGAACATTTCTTTGCTTCCTCAGAATAAGTCACACAAAGAAACACCACAAAGTCTCTACCAATGAGGCAAGCAGAAGGCCATGTGGAGAGAACCCCACTGTCAGAGGAGGAGAAAGACATGCCGTGGAAGCTGTTAATACCATCAAAGGGAATATTGCAGAGACATTAATAAAGTCCCACAGGGAGCAACCCTTCCTTTATTCTTACATAACAGTTCTCTCCGTCTCTCTCCCTCTCTCTTTCTCTCTCTCTGTCTCTCTGCATGTCTCTCTGTCTCTGTCTGTTTCTGTCCCCCACCCGTCTTTGTCTCTCTGTGTGTCTCTCTGTCTCTGTCTGCCTTTGTCTTTCTCTCTGTCTTTCTCTCTGTCCCCCACCTGTCTCTGTCTCTCTGTGTCTCTCTGTTTCTGTCTGTCTCTGTCTCCATCTCCGTCTCCATCTCCCTCTCCCTCTCTCTCTCCCTCTCTCTCCCTCCCTCTCTCCTTCCACCTCCCCCTCTCCTTCCCCTCTTCTCTCTCTCTGTCTCTCTGTGTCTCTCTCTCTGTCTCTCTCTCTCTCTCTCTCTCTCATTCTATTCAGTAAATTGTGACTGAGCAGCAAACTTTGGAGCCAAGTTGAATGAGGCCCAAGGCCAGGTCTCTGCAGGTCAGCGCAGGAAACTAGTAAGTCAGCAGAAGGTAGCCCTGCAGGTCCTCCAGACTCTCAGGTTCTCCTCAAAGACCCAGGACTCTAACCACAGGAGCCTTTAGAAAGTGCTCCCCTGCTAAGGTGACACCTCTCATGCTGTGAGTAGCTTTATGGCGATGCCAGTGCCAAACAATAACCACTGAGGGCAGAGCCATTACGACCTTCCCAGTCAGAACCATTGTGCTAAGCCAAGTCCAGATGTCACCACCACCCTTCACATCGTGACTCTACAAGTTTATGATCTGAAGTCATCACACCTCAAAGTGACTTCTTTACTCCGGTCCCAATAGATGGGGCACCCCACAAACAGAAGAAAAACAGCTGACAATGAATATCATCATTATCTCCTGGGAGTGGGCATCCTTTAACATTAGATTCGATGATTTTGGATCCTTATAAAATTTGGCAAATGCCTATCTTTAGAAAGAAAGAGTCATTGTCAGTGGTGGGAGACTGGGTAGGAAGGAACAGAGATATACTGGTCAAGGCTACAGGGGTTCAGACAGAGGACCAGTAGTTTCTGGAACAAGTGTTAGTTACACTGTGCCGAGTTTTGCCAGAGAAAACAGACTGAGACACTCTTATTCCTGTTCACTTAGGACTGAGCGATGCACCCCCCCCCCAGAAGAATATCAGGGCTCTTGCTACGTTGGAGAACCTCACCATCCTCATCTCTCTGAGGATGACAGAGGCCATGAGGAGTACAAGCCAAATGTGGGGCAGCTCCCTGAAGAACTGGCAGTGACTGGGCCCAGGTTGGTCCAAATTTGAAATGTGAACAGAAACTAGTCAGGCAAACTGAAATGGGAGTGATAAAATCTCTCATCATCAGTGACGCTGTACTTGACAATGAGCGGGCTCTCCCGTGGGATGGCGCCTATGCCCAGAACCCAGCCTGCCTCTGAGCAGATACTGGAGCTGCGTTCATTGCTGAGGTGAACAAATTAGCTCTGAGTCGGTCCATTTTCAAGGAACTAGAACCTGAATCGGGAAAAGTAAGAACTAAAATGAGATTGAAAAATATTAAAATACCAAGTTTCTCAGAAGTGGCTTGAAAAACAATAGGTTATTTAGATAAACGTTCAGAGGTGATATTAGATAAAAATTTCCAGTTGACAAAGTATTTACTCAATCAACATACATTACAATCAATGGTGATTAAGACTTCTTTGCAAGGAAAACATCTCTAGAAGGGAGCTTAAATATTAATTTAAACAATAAACATATTGTTCACAAGAATGGGAAAGCTGGGTGTGGCAGCCCACATCTGAGATGCCAGCACTTGGGAGGCAGAGACAGGAAAGTCAGGGGGCCAGATTACCTTGGTTTCCACAGCCAGGTCAGTCTGAGCTGCATAGCAATGCCTGACCTGAGAAAGCAAACAATGCTGGTGTTGTAGAGAAAGCCACAGGCTGGTGGTGTAACTCAGTTGTTAGGAGTGTGCCTGGCATAAACAGGCTCAGGACTCAGTCTCTAACATTACAAAAAGTAAAAGAAGATGAATTAGAAAGAATGGAAATAACGACAAATAACTTCTATGTGTGCCGTTGACAGGTTTGTGTGCTTTCTGACTCTGAGCACTGATAGAAATCTGGATTTGATCGCACCGCTTTTTAACTTGTTTATTCTCTGTCTCCTCTGCATACTATGCTGGGCATCCAGGCATCAGTACAGCAGGTTTTAACCCCACTTTCCCTAGTCCCGAGTGCAGTGTGTAGCTAACAATCCACACATATAACTAAAGGAGTGTTCTCTCTCCTCCACACTCTCACCTGATTAGGGGAATGTTTTAGAATTTAAAGGATAGACCCCAAAGGAAACAAATTTTAGAGCTACCGCCTCTTTATTTGACATTGGTATCTCACTAGGATTGCGTTGCTAAGATTGGCCTTGAACTCTCAGGTATATGACAGCCTCCTGCCTCCGGCTCCTAAGCAGCAGACCACAGGTATAGCCCATCTGCTTTCCCCCTCTGCTCATGCCCAGATTTGTGGGACTTCTTCCTCCCCCTCAGCTAGGAAGATTACTGGAAAATCTACCTCCAAGCTCAGTCTGAGGCTAGCCCACTGACTTAATGAAGCGGGAGTTGGTAGCCTGGTCCCTGAAATCCATTAAGAAGGCTGCAAATGCTGTTTCCCTTAGAGGCCCACTGACTCCAGATGCAATACCCCATGCTGCTTAATAAGTAAGATCTGTGAAGACTTTTACTCTGCCATGGCATTTCTCTCTAATGTCCCCCTTCATCTTACGTGGAGACACAGATAGCAGAAAAAAAATAAAAAGCAATATCATGAACCTGAGAAGACCGCATTTTTCTAACAGCTCAGAGGGGAAAAATGATTTTTTTTGGCATTCGTGTTAAATTACCTAAAACTTGAGATTTAAGCTCAATTTGCTGCAAGAATTGTATCCAAATCCGGGCTAACTCCACTTCTTTTATTCGGGTTCAATTCTTCTCCTTCTGCTTTTTATTTTTAGCAGCGCTTCAATTATTTTAAGATGATAATAGTCATCAGACTCTTTCGATTCTGAATTTATATAGAGCAAGGCCAACAGCTCTCTCTTTTTTCCAAAGTCTTCAAGAACCCAAACTTTCTCAGTCCCGCATTCCGCTCCCAAGACATTAACTCTAATTAAGCTAATCAAACCCATGCAGTCGTAAGAATTAAAAAGTGGTAGAGAGCGAGACAACTGTATGAGAAACAGATATTATACAATGAAAATAAAATGAATTCTCCAGACTTCTCTAACTACTGTGCCATTAAACGCATTTAGTTTTGAATGAGCTTTGATCTTTGTTTCATAGACCAAGACATTGTCATTAGAGGAATGAATTACTTCCTGTAGGTTGACCTTGTTCATATTCCATAGCAAGATCCAATCCTATTACAGCTGCAACTGAGCATAATCCAATTACAATTTTTATTTCAAAATATAACATGATCCATGGTGGGACCTGAGAACCAAACGTACTCTGAGTTGGTTCTCTCCCCCACCCCCCACCTTTAAAGCAGGGTTCTCCTCTGCATGAAATTAGGGCTGACTGCAGGCTGGATTGAAGGAGCTTGTTAGGAAAACAGAAATACTCATGTGCCTCTCCCAGTAGCCTCAGCCTCAGATTCATGTGCCCTTCTGCAGCAGGCAGAGAAGCCCTGGCCGTCCCCAAACCCCCTTCACTAATAGAGTAGCCCGTGCTCATTCTCTTACCATTTGAACTGAAGTCTTGAGGGGCTTTCTTGCCCTTGCTACTTACTTATTTACATCTCTTTAAATTTCTCTCAAGCTACTGTCAGACTCCCTGTACTACTAATGCTGTTCTCCCAGTGGAGGGTAATCTGAGAAAATAGGGACCTTTGAGGTAGCCAAGAGTTCCTGCAATCTTGTGCAGTCAGCTTTCCTTTACCTTTAACAAACACCCGAGATGAGCTTATAAAGAGAAAAGGGGTTATTTTTGGCTCATAGTTGAGGAAACTGAAATGTTTTGATTTGACACAGTTGTTTTGGAATTCACATAGGGCAGGAACCTGAAAACAAAAGCTGACACAGAGACCACAGAGGAGTGCTTCTTACTGGCTTGCTCATTAAGGCTTGCTCAGTCTGCTTTCTCATATAACCCAGGATAACCAGCCCAGGAGTGGCATGGGTCCTCCCTCATAGATCCTCAGTTAAGAAAATGCCTTACAGTTGGGTCTTATGAAAGATTTTCTCAACTGAAGCTCCCTCCTTTCAGATAACTCTAGTTTGTGTCAAGTTGACCTAAGACTAGCCAGCGCAGACTGATAACTTCAAGTTCACAGTACTGCCGACTGGTACTGGGAGGTCAACACTCTCTCATTTGTCTCACAGATGTGAGTTCAGGTCATCATTGAGGAGCAATGGTTGGCATCACCCATGGAGTAAAAACTGCAGAAGCTTGGGTCACCTGGGTTACAAATAGCAAAACATTCCCTAGAGAGCCAGAGGGGGTGAGTGTTAGAGGTATAAAATGCACACCAACCAGGCTAAGGAAGAATTGATATTATTATGGAGGAAGATTTGAGTTGCAAATGAGACAGATACCATTCCAATTGGCTTTCTGGAGCAAGGACAAAAAGAGTTTGTTTCAGGAACTAGACCCTCCAGAGTTATCTCTACCTGCCCTGCCTTCTAGCAATTCTCACACGCCATTAAATATGTGCGCTTTATACAATGAATTCTTTTGCTACAGGTCACAGTTTCATGTTGGATTTGTTACTTTTCTGTAATCAAAATACCAACAGGAAGTATGTCCAAGGAAGGAAGGATTTATTTGACTCACAGTTCAAGACAGATAGATACTGTAGCTCTTTACTCTTTTATTATTTGTTATGTCTTTGCTACTTTACGGGTTCTTCATGGGTTCCTCTTCTGTCTCCTAAGAATATCTTCTCCAGCTCAGCTCAGCTTCCCCCATCTCAACTGTTACCAACTGTCTTCTCTTCCCACTCTGTTCTCTGTTCCTAGTCATCTGTCTCCTGGAACCTCCTCAATTCTCCTTCTGAATCTTACTCCTAGCTCCCACTCTCCGCTGCTTTTATAGATCCTTTCCTGTTCCCAGAATTCCACAGAGGAAACTAACACCAAAGGGCATAGGAACCTTTAAAGGGCCAGGCACACGAAATAAATCATAGTACAGGATACAGTCCATCACAAGGGGAAGGATGGCTGAAGGATCCTGAGGCAGCTGGTTCCTTTGTGCCTGCAGTCAGGAAACAGAGGGAAACTATGCCAAGGGCTCAGCTCACTTTCTCCTAGTTGAGTCAGATCTTCAGCTGGTCATCAATGTCACCCACCTACATTTAGAGTGGGTCTTCCCACTTCAATTAGTCCAATCTAGAAACTTCCCCATTGACATGACCAGGGGTTGTCATTTAGATCACTCTAGATCCTGACTAGTTGACAGTCAATGTTGACTATCACATAGGGTTGCTATAGAGATCTTGAAACAGTAGAGCCAGAGACCAGTTTGACTGCATCACTAAACACTGGAATGTTTTTTTGCCCCTCAAAGCCAGCAGGTTCTGATGATGGGGGTAGGTAACATCCCACTGTTTGTACCTCATTCTGGGACTTGCTGAAGATACTGTTTTGATCTGTGTGCAGCTTTGGTTCTCCCAAAGTGCTGACCCACTATGTTGGTTTGTTGTTGGAGCAACACTGTTGGGAAGAATGAGTAATCTCACGTGAATTTGAAAGACACAGAGCTGAGTTCAGATCAAGACCATAAGTCTGAATCAAACTGCTAAGGCTTGAGTCCAAATTTATCACACACTAATTGTGTCCTCGTCTGTGTTGCTTGACTAGTTTTGGTACCAATTATCTGACTTAGGGCCTCAATCTTGAAATAGATATTGTAGGTTGAGTTACATCCTCCCTAAAGATACTTCAAGTCCTAAGCCAGAGTTCCTGTAAACGTGACCTTATTTGGAACTGAGGTGGGTGCAGATGTAACCAAGTGATTTAAGGGGAATCTAGTGCACTGACTTATGTTCTTAGAAAGGGAATTTGGCACAGACTCACAAAGGAGACCGTCACGTGACCAACATAGGCAACAATCTCACTGAGCAGCTGATAAGGCAGGAAACATACCAAAGATGGCCAGTGACCGCAAAAAGCTAGGGAGAGTGAAGGAGGTCTTTGGAGGGATCGTAGGGGTGGTTTGTTATCTGACTTAGGGCCTTTCAGGCTGGAACAAAATAAGCCCTGTCGTGCCAAGCCAACCAGTTTGTGGTCACTCATTTTGGCAGCCTTAGGGAGCCGACAACGTTAATCATGCTTCCTTTCTTTGGCTGACCATCTTATCACTCAGAGCGTTTGCTTCTCCTCCAGAGAGGGTGATACACCTTTGCCCTGCAGGTAGCAAGCATGGTCATTTTCTTTGGTTTCGCCAAAGATATGCGGGTAGAAGTGAACTGTATACTTCCCATGAGAGGCTGGTTCTGTTCTTACTTCGCCCCTCTCTCAGGAAACACGGACTCTTCATGTGGAAAACTCCTTTGTCCTAAGTGTGAAAATGAAAACATCGGAGAACCAAGTTAAGGCCAACCTACAATGATCATACGCAAGAGTCGGACAAAGAGCCAGACCTCTGTTCTCACAAGGCCCTGACATTGAGGGTGTTTGTTGGCGCCACAGAACATAGCTTTATACAGCCATCACTGTATGGAAGGGTGTGTGGACTTGGCAGCCTGGTGCTGGGAAAACCTAGAGCTGGCATATTGCTGATATTATTTAGCCCTGGGGCTAATGTCTAAGTTCAACCAGGGTATTGTAATTACTGCATTGCTACCCCATGTTTAGATAAAATGTTAGACAGGGAGTAGAGTTGGAGGATTAGGAACCATTCCTGGAACTTCACTGGAGCACTTACTCTCCAAAGGGTAGACCTTTGACCGTTACATCCACTCTTGCTTCCATGTTTGTTGTGTAGTTTTGTCCACTGTGAGTAGCTGAGGGGCTGCCCATGCCTTCCAGGCCATGAAGATGTGTTCTGAAACAGTGAGTCGAAATAAATCTCTCTTCCCTTAAGTGGCTTCCGTCAGACAAAGCAAAATATGTTCAGCTAGGTGCAGTTGGGACCTCCGGTGACACTGTTTCTTCTGTTTCAAGTTAAGCTTCTGTTGCTAGAGTCTTGAATTCTGCCAACAATTGTAATGCCCCACTGTCAGCTCACAGCACAGTGAGATGCACAAAAAATGATAATTTTCTGGGAATACAGGGTACTCTTGTTCAATGATGGTATAGTAACTGAATGCAAACTTAACCGGGCTGCTGACCACCGTCATGCAAGACTACCTGTCGCATGTCACCAGGCTGGGGGTGGAGGGAATCAAACTTCAGAATTAGAAATATGGATTCCAATGAATGAATATTGCTTTTACAAAATCACAATATAAAGTTACTATTCAGTAGCTAAGAACAGTGGTTGCTCTTGCAGGAGACCAGGGTTCTGCCCTTGTCAGAACCCATATGGTAGCTCACAACCATCTATAACTCTAGACCGAGAGAGATCAAATACCTTTTTCTGGCCCCCTCAGGCACTATATGTACACAGTGTAAAGACATACATACAGGCAAAGACCCTGTGCACATAAAATAAAATTAAAATAATGTTTCAAATCCATATTCAAATCTTTGTAAGATGAGAACGGTGTTTACAGGTATCTTTCCTTCAGATTAACAATTGAGTTTCGCACATATACTCCTATGTCTTTACTCTTTCCTATCTGCACTGTATTGCCAAAGCCTAGGAGAACGTCTGGCTTATAGTAAGTAGGTTCTCAATAAATAGAGACAACAAATCTCCCAGCATTCCCTCCTCTCCAGTATCACCAAGATCACAGAGGTGGACTAGACTTATTTTTACCCTTGGGCTGTGTGTATCAACTCATCAGATGCTTCAGGGTGGGATTCAGTCTCAATGTGTTCTAAACAAAACCTGACCTTATCTTTTTGCTCCTACAATCCTGAGGGCTGTAAACGCTTATTCTCTCCCTTTCATTCAGTACGTCATTCCTTGGAGTCTTCCTCTGAGCTACATTCCTGTGCCTGGCCTTGGGCTCAAGAAGTACAGGAGTTGCTTGCTCCTGCAGGCAATGTACACAGATGATTCTGCACAGGAGTTACTGTGTTCTTTGAGAACAGTGTTCCTGGAGTGGTCCCTCCTCACCAACCTTAACTTCCACAGGGAAACAGGGGAAATTCCTGATCCATTGAGTGGATAGGAAATACTTCCATATAATTATTTATTCTACATCTCCCTGTGGAATGAAGGAGAAAGAAAAGCTCATCAGAGAATGTGTTATACAGAACAGAAAAGAATATAGAAAAAGAAAATGTATACAGAATCCTTGGGTAGGAGGGGAGAGAGACAGGGGTCATATATTTGAGGCAATGATAGAAACAGAGACCTAAAAGAAAATGGAGCATAGGGATTTGATTTGTCTTGACTTCACTGGTGGGTATGGAACCCCAGGGCCTTGTGCATGGAACACAGGGTTCTAGAGCCTAGCTACTGTCCTGGGGCAGACTGTGAGGCACAGGAGCGCAACAGTAGAATATCCACAGGTGACAGGAAGAGTGGGCAGCAGAGTGCTAAGCAAGAGAGCCCTTGGTGGGTGACAGTGCACAGGACACTTGCAGGAGACAAGACTAGAAGCAGTGGCCATGTCAGCAAACAGCAGGTAGACATACCAAGGAACCTGGTGTCTATTCCACATCTGAGCCGCTACTAGCAGTTTCTAGTGGGGAGTGAATACGTTGTCTTAGCCAGTACCCACCTTCACAGACTTGCTCAGTTTAGAAATCCACATCCCTCTTCCTTCTTCCAGGTGTTGAGCGAGATGGCCTGTTTGTTCTAATGGCCCTTCAAACTGTCCACATTGAGTTCACTGCCAATGTCTCAGACCTTTCTCATTTAAACTTTCCCAGGATGTCTTCTGTCTGAGTTGCTACCTTTGACTAATGTCTAACATCTAAGCTAATGTCTCCTGCCTATTAGTATCGACAGGTATCCTAATGCCAAGGTAAAAGCTCAAATCTGACCATTATTCCTGCTTTTTTTAATATTAACAAAAAAAATTTAAGCTTTCCACATATGGGTATATGTTTAGTCTGCATGTGTATCTGTGTACCACCTGCATGCCTGAAGCCTGCGGAGGCCAGAAAACGATGTAGGATCCTCAGGAACTGAAGTTACATTTGATTGTGAGACACCATGTGGGCACTGGGACTAGAATTCTGATCCTCTGCAAGAGGGGCCAGCAGTCTTAACTGCTGAACCCTCCCTCCAGCCCCACTTCCATTCTTGCTGTCCATGAATCTTTAACGTGCCTCCTTCTGCTGGTCTCACTAAAGTCCCTGATTTGCATGCAACATCCTGTGGATTCTCCTTCATCTCTCTAGCTTGTCTTTCTCCATTTGGCTCATATCATTCCATCCTTTAAGACCCAATTCAATGATTCTGAGAAGGCTTCCCTTAGTTCCAAGCTCCTTATTGGTGTAGCTCTCTAATATGTCTGTCTTCTGGAGCACACTGGCCAAGTTGGGATCCCAGTTCTCTGAAGAATAAACTCTTAGGAGCTCCTAACAATAGAAATCAAGTCTTTTGCAAAAGCCTAGCAGATACCCAAGAAATACTGAACTTGGGAAAGACATGCCTTCCTGACAGAGACCTCTGCAAAGAAGACAGAGCTGTTGGCATCTTGCCGTTGCCATCTTTGAACAGAACATCCAGAAGTCACAGTGCTCAGCTGCTGGCATTCAAGCTGTGAGCTGCCTGTTCTGATTCCAGGCAAGGAGGAGATGCTGTCCTTCTGGCTGGCATCTCCGGAAAGCATCATGTTAAATCAACCTGTAACAGCAGGAAAAGAACTAGATAATTTGCATCCAGTCACTAGCCACTTGTCAAGTCAAGTTAATGACAAGGTTAGCCTAACTGCCCACATCTGGGTGGACAGATGCTAACGTCACAGAGACTCATCATGTAGCAGAGTACTACCTCATTAAAAGAAAATGAAGCAATGGACTATGGAGATGGCTCAGTCGGTAAAGGGCATGTCCGGTAAGCATCAGGGATTGTGTTTGATCCCCAGCACCCATGTTAAAAAAAATTCCAGGCATGGTGCTACTTGCTTATAAACCTTGGGCTTAGGAAGTGGAAAGAGATAGATCCCTGAGGCTTGCTGGCCAATCAGTCTAACTGAGTCCATAAGCTCTAAGTACAGTGAGAGATTCTGCCTTTAAAAATAAGATGGAGAGCAGTGGAGAACTATACCTGACCTCTGATCTCAACTTACATGCACATGCTTATGACTGCCCCCCCTACACACACACACACACACACACACACACACACACACACACTCAGCATGTCTGTGGTCACTCCTATGATCAGACCCAGGAAGGACTGACATGGATAACTGAGAGGAATTGAGACAAAGAGGCAGTGAAGCCAAGCACAGTAGTCTGTGTTATCAAATTTTGCTTTCCCTGTTTCTAAAGCCTCCATAAAATACCATCTAGAACTCAGAGTAAATGCTTATTGACACATGATTAGTTTATAGTAGTCAATATTTCCTCGGTAGGCATCTGGGTAAAATGATAAAATGATAATGTGTGATATCAACCACCCTGGTTTAATGTCATAGGAAGAGAGAGATGACAGAGGGTCACAGGATCTGAAGAAAAGATCTTGGAGGGCATTGAACCATAGCTCCCTGTTTAGAGATGGAGAAGTTGAGGCTCAGGTCGAGAAATGAATTGGCTGGTCACTTAGCTCCCTGGCAGTAAGATAAAGAACATGTTTAGCAGTGCCCCCAGAACAAGATGAACTGGTCACAAAACAGGCTTGAAGACAAATCGAGAAGAGCCATCCCAGTTGGATCTGAGCAGAGGAGACAGAACCTGTGAATGGGACCTGAAAGGACAGACAGGATCTGACAGATTGGGACAGAGGATGGTCCAAAGCAGAGGGGCGGAATCAAAACAGAGTGGAGGGGATCCCAGGAGTGGCCTCTGTGTGTGAGCCAGATGAGCGAATGTGGGAGCCCACCTTAGTTTCCCATCTTGCCATCAAGCCCTTCATCCTACAGTCACCTGCTACTCAGTGTTTACAGTTGTCTTCATTGGTCTGTTTAGTACATTCATTACCTTCTAGCCCACGTGATCTTTTCAAAAGTGATCTTTTGGATTGTACACCATTGGCTGATTAAAATGTCCAATGTGTTTAATATAATATCTCCCTCCCCTCACCCGACCCCATTGCCTATAGTTCCTAAGTAAAACGGTATTTCTGACCCTGGCCTTCTTCTACCTTCTGACCCTGCATCTTTGACGTGCAACACTTGCTGCAAACAAGAATATTAACCCATAACCAGCAGAATAAGGCACAGCTGCAAACATCAGTGGTGGTGGACTCTACAGGAGACTGGGCAAAACACGCTGGCTCTTCGAACCTCAGCACTTGGGAGGCTGAGGTAGGAAAGGCAGGAAGATTACATGTCTGAAGGCAGCCATAATGAACCTTGTCACAAAAACCAAAATAGAGCAGCAGCGGGAACAACACATTTTAACTCCATTTTAAAAGTTTAAAAATGAAACTGCAGGAGAAAGCACTTAAGATGCCTTGCTCATAAGGAAAACAAAAAATTACATTGTTTAGAACTACATACAGAAGCGGGGCTGGTTGTGACACATGCCTTTATATCCCAGCACTTGGGAGACAGATGCAGGTGGATCTGAGTTCGAGGCTAATTTTGTCTACAGAGCAAATTCCAGGATATCCAAGGCTACATTTTCTTCTTATGTGCATCAGAAAGGGAAGTTAGGACCAGGTGTCATGACAACAGGAAACAGGAGGAAGTAGAGGTCAGGAAATGCCATTGAAGAGAAGGCAGATAAAGGTAATAGACCTGTGACAGAGAGAGCTTAGAATAATGGTTTCTAATGTGACGTGGCCACTGCTCTCATGAACTCACCCCAGCTGTGGTCACCTACACTGGGCCACTGAAGAAGGAGATAGTCAACATTCAGACACAGAAGGGCTCATGGTCCCCCAACCCCTCTCTGGAGATGTAGCAGTTGATAGCTGTTGGTGTTTGAAAGAGCTCGTGGCTTATGACAGACCACACCAGGCCAAACAGTTCCAAGTGAAGTTTATTCAGGAGATAGGGCAAAGGTGATGACAAGAAGAGGGGTGGGGGGAGAGAGAGAAAGGGGGAGGAAGAGGGGGTCAGGGATCTCTGCCTATTTATATGGATAATGACGTAGCCTCTCGCAGGTAAAGGTGGGAGGTGAGCCAAGTGGATTCTGGGAATGTATGGCGGTTGCCTTGGCAATGATGTGGGGATTGCCTAGATGTGATGTCACTGGGTTCGGAGCCAGTCCTGATACCAGCAGTTGAAGAGGGGTATATTGTCTTCCATGATAGAGCCTCTGGTAAAGTATGTCCAAGAGAGCAGCCCTGGTTAAATTCAGTGAGTCAGAGAAAGGATACACACACAAAAGGTGTGATAAAGGAGGGGTTCTTTTGAGAGAAAGGGGGTATAAATAGGATATGAGAGGATAGAAGGTGGTAAGAATGTATAGTATAGAGATATGTGAGATTATCAAAGAATAAATTAATTTTTAAAAAGAAGGAATTTTTTTTACGCAGAAGGAAAGGTTTAAAGTAAGCATACAATAAGACCAGCTGTGACTTAACCATTGATAAAAGCTGGAATATTCTGGGGCTTGTTTTATGTTCTTTTCACTTCTACACACTCTTGAAAGTCACTTTTATTTAAAATAGTGATTTATTTTTTTGTTAAACTATGCATGCGTCTCCCCCTTTGGACACAAGGTATCAGTCTGCAGCCCTTGCTGGACTAGAACTCAGCTCTCAGGCAGCCCCTTGCCTCCCAAGTCCTGGGATTAAAAACATGAGCCAGCGGACCTGGTCTATAGGCATGCACTTTGAATTTTCTCATGGAAGTGGAAAGGCAAATGAATGGGAATCAAGGGAACAGGTGAAGAGACACAGCCAGCGTGGCCTGCTTCCTGGTTTGAGCAGGGTTCACTCCCTCCTCATCCTTGGAAGACCGCCACACTGCTGCTCTGCAGCTTTAGGCACCGCCTGCTTCACAGTGCTGAAAGCGAGGGCATGAGAAGGGTGGGTGGATGAAGCAAATGAAAAGAATGGTTTGACCAGCCCTCTAGTCCCAAACTATACACAACTGTAGGGTTCTCCCATTTACAGCTAAAGGAGACTCAAACTGCCTGTGTGCTAGGTACCACACTGCACAATACCGACAGGGGTGAGTGGCAGGAGGAGCCCTTGTGTGTGTGTGGTGGTGGTGGGGAGCTCAAGCTCTGGCTTCGAGTGTGGGTGACTTGGAAACTGGATCACTATCACTGTGACATACAGTAATTGTAGCCTCGGATGTTAGATGTGACGCCATTCTGGAAAGGACTTCCTCTTTCCCCCCACCCCTAACAGTGCCTGATCAGCCTGGGTCCTGCAGCACATCCCCCTGCGTCTGTCTCTGACTTATAGGGATGGCGTTACAGGTGTGAGGCACCCTGCTCAGCTTCTAGGTTTTGAAGACGTTTGTTTATTTAGAACATTTATTTGAATTTATTTTAACGGGTATATAACAATGTCAAATGTGTACATAGTGTGAGGCTTCACATGCTGTGTGGCACAAGAATATATTGTGTAGTGTGAAGATCAAGTCCAGGACGTATGTCTGTCTCCTCAAACATCATTCCCTTACATATTGAATGCTTTTTGTTCTTTGAAGTGCAACAGGATTATCATGATACAGAGTAGTCCTACTTTGCCCTCAAACATGGGAGCTTCCCGCTTCTGTTTAACTGTAACTTAGTGAAAGACCGATCCACCACTTTATCTCTGCCTCGTCGCTTAGGATTCAAAAGTACTCGTTCTTTGGACATAAAGCAGAATGCTTCCATCAGCTTGTGAGTGTGGGAGGTCTCGGAGGTTTTCCTGCTGCAGGGATCTCCTGTTGCAGGCCCTTCTGAGGACTGGGACATCCGTGCCATCAATACCCGGCTAAGTGACACTCGGGTAAGAACAGCGGTGCAGGGACAGCTCCCTGCTCACCCTTCCTCTTCCGGGGTTTAATTGCGCTCACAAAGGCAAACCCGAGGCCTCCGAAGCATCCCTGCGGCAGTCACAAAGGCAGGGAGACTTCAGGCAATGGCCACAAAGCAGCCTTCGCTCTCCCCCATTGTGCCCAGCAAACACAGCAGTCTCAGAGCCCGCGGGAGTCTTACATATCTCATACGTGCAGCAAAGTGGGGGAACAATGGAACAAATTATGAACAAGCTCGGAGCGGAGCTGTTGGAATTCTTCCCTTTGTGAGCCTCCCTCGCTGTCTGCTGGGATGGCTGGCCTGAGAGGAACACGGGGGTCGGGATATCTCAACAGTGGAAGGCCAGCTAGGGTTCCTTACTTCCGTACCCTGGTGGCAGCATTAGATACTTATAAAACATTCGGGGCAGAATCGAAGAGAAAGCCTTCGAAATGTGTGCGCTGAAGTTGTTGCTCACAGTAATACAAGCACAAAGATGTATTGGGTGGCCGTGTTTCCCCCTTTTGCTGTCCTCTCCTGTGGCCTTACAGAGCTTGGGTTTACTATCAGAAGAGCTGGCTTCCCCAGCTTTGTTGAACTAGGATCGTGTTTTCCCCGGATAATAAGAAGGAAGCATCCTTTGGGCAAACAGCTTGGGAACACACCATTAAGCATTTTAGTGTTCCAGGTGCAAATTCTTAAGTTAAGAATGACCCTTTCTTTTTGGTCAATAGCTGTTTTGGCATGGTCTTAATTGTAACGGTTTCCCTTTCCCTGAAGAGGCACTAGGGAAGTCATACCTTTGCTGTTGTCCTAAGCAACACCAAGAAGCTTTTATTTGATAACGGGTCATTCAGAAACAACACCAATGGAGACAGGACTCATCACAGATTTATGAAGTCCCCACAAAGCTTCAGAAAGTAAAGGGGGGGGGAATACTCCAAATTTAAGTTGTCTCTTATTGAATGTCAGACATCTGGAAAGGACTCCTTCAATGGAACAGAAGAATTAAACAAAGTGACACATCTGTGTTCAAATTAGCCACAGACACAGTAATGTGACAGCCGCTGCTTTCTTCCCGAGTATCAGAAGAAATACTGTGGGTTCGGAGCAATTAGAACAATTTCTTTCCTGGTAAGACTTTGAATATTTATTAGCCTTTTAAAAGGTGGTTAATATAGGTGCTACAGGAAATTAGATACACCTCTGAAGACAAAACTGAGAGCCTGGGAGGTGGGGATGGATAGGAACAGCCTACAGTCCCTTTCTAATGAACCGGGAGGTTTCTTGAGTGCTCCAGCTTGATGCCAGGCTGAGCACCAACAGGCCCTCCTATGTCAGCATTCGATAAGCAAAAGGATGCTAAGATAGCCTCTAAGATGTCTCATCTCTCAGGAAGGCGCACATGAGCAAAGTCAGAAGTCATAGGACAACAAACCAGTAAGCAGCAGAAGCTGGTACCATAAAGATGGTTGGATAAGGTGATGAAGAAGGGGTGATTGCAACAGGGAAGCTTCATGGCACAGGGAGGATGGATCTCCTGGAACCTGTGAGTGGTAGGTTCATAAGGAAAGGAAGTGTGGGCAGTCCAAGAGACGCACAGAACATGACTGTATAACACTTAAACACAAACAACTGTGCCTGGCACCACACACCTCTAGGGTCCTCAGTACAGTCCAGGCTTCAGAGCCCTCAGCTTGGATGCTAGGCAGACATTATCAGTTGGTTACAGTGAGGATGTAAAATGCTGCATTTGGTCCTCCTATGGAGATGTGTCCTGCACAGACGACACCTGGTCTGAGAGGAAGCATGAAGTGTGTGAGAGCAAAGATGGCTGCTGTTGATCCTGATAGAGACAGACAGGTAGGATGGTGGCCTTAAGTCTCACGGTATCAGAAAATATCAGCGATCAAGGGAAATGAGATTAGTCCCTCTATTTCTGACAACTGCTGTGTGTTTTCAGCTAAATGAGCCAAACTGTAAGCCACTTGGCAAATCATTCCTATCACATGCTATACAACCCGGGGTGCTATTAGCTGAAATGGGTCTTTTTGTCCCCACAGAATTTCCTCTGCAGTATCCTCAGGAAAAAAAAAAAGCTACCAAGAGACATGGCCAGGCTGACCAGTAGACTTTCCTTTGGAGAATAATTTGGCAACTCTGCACTGGCTCCTACTTTACCACCCACTTCACTTCCTCACCTAGAAACACAGGGAGAACAATTTTTCAGGACAGATTCTACAATGTCCTGTCGTTAGCTGCCCAGAGCTTTAGTCACTGTCCGTATCCCCACAGATCCTTGGCAACAGGTTTCGTCTAATGCAGATGGTCACTTTGACACACACTAGAGGACTGGCTTTAACTTTTCATTTTAACAGATCATTCTCATGATCACTGAGACAGATACATCCAGGCCACAGGAGTTAAATAAAGACAGAGACAAGTCTAAAATGTGTCTCCCAGAACAGGAAAGGTAGCTCAGTAATTCAGGGTTGGAAGGAAGGAGAGGGAGAGAAGGAGAGAGGGAGGGGAGGAGGGAGGGAGGGAAGAAGGGAGAGAAGGAAGGAAGAAAGAAGGATGGTTGGGCTTATCTTGATTTCTACCCATTCTTCATGTAGATCCACATAAGAAACTAATTCCCCAAGTCAAAGAACCCACACACCAAGCACATACGCATTCTGGAGACATCAAAAGTGCCAGGCAGCACCCCTCCCGCCTCCTTGCATTCCAAAGGAGATTATTAACTGTCCCCAGAGAAGGGGGCCAGCTGAAAAGGAAGAGACCCAGTTTATATGCTAATCCCACAAAAGCAAGTACTTCTCCTCTTGCTAGATTTTCAGGAGCAAAAGGGCTGAGTGACAAGAGCTAAGTTCCTACTCAGGGTAAACACAGTTTCTACACCAACCTCCGGGTGAGGATTTCATTTCAGGAAGGCTAAGATGGCTTTTTTTGGTTGTTGTTTAGCTTGAAATCATGAGGTGTGTGACCTTTCATTTCTCCTTCGCTCCCAAATGGAGGCTTCCACACCAGGACACCCCCCCACACACTCAACAAGGGAAAGAAAAATCATGGTCCTTGGCTCTGCCCTCCGGTCCCCCACCCCCAGGCTTTTGTGTCCCCAGGGGACCTCAGTGCTCCCTGGCGAACTACACTGGACAGGATTAGCTCACTAGTAACAGCCTTCAAGGAATAAACATCTAACACCTTGTTCCCTTCCTCGGTTCAAAAGCCACTGCCACCAGGGTACACTGGAAGCTTGAAAAAAAGACTATAATTCATATGCAAACTAGAGGAGGATTTTCATGATTTCATAATAAAATGTTGAAACGCTTTGATCTGGAGTTGTAAGGAACTGTGAAACAGAGCCTCAGAAACAGACAGATATTTGTGTAAGCATCCTTTATGTATTGCCAGTGAGGAATAATAACATATCAAAGCCCCAACTTACCTCATCTGCCTGGTACAGCCAAGGCATAAATAAAGAGGAACAATGGAATCACTATTACTCACTCTCGGAGAGCCAGCGACATCACTGTATCCTTTATAATTGCTGGCAAGAAGATTAATGTTTTGTTAAATATCAGAGCAAGGTCACAAGGGGGCTCGCAGGCCTGTCTAAACACCCAGTCTTTAAGCTCCTTCCTTCTCACTTGCTTTATTTTGGAAATGAACTTGTAGCATTTCATCTAATGATGGTGATTTTGCCTTGGAAAGGCAAGGGTTGCCTTGTCATCTCGCTCTGAACACACTCACATAACACAAATGCACACACACATTCACACTCCCATACTCACTCATGTGTATACCATAAAATGCACACACACTCTACCCGCACCGCACACATACCACATGCACACCACATGCACACACACACACACACACACCACATACTCAGACACACCACACATATACCACACATACACAAATACAGATACACACACACTCACATGGACACACACTCACATGTACACACACCATGCACTCAGACACCGCACACATACACCACACACATGCACATGCCACACACACACGCCACACATGCACACACACCACACACATACTCCTATACACAAATACAGATACACACACAAACACACACACACATTTTCTCTAAATGATATTTTGGGAATCGGGTTGATTTGACTGCAGCATATGGACGATGTTGTTACGAGGTGACCTTGCCCTTTGAACCAACATGGATAATTTATTGCCTGACACTGTGGCCAAAAGCAAGAGGTATGTGCTTAAGAGATAGACTTTATTGGGGTTTGGGGGCTCCCTCCCATCTCCCAGAGGTTGCTGTCATCATTCCTTGGGCTTCTGTTATGTTTATCCTATATGTCTGTGCATAGAGATGTTTCCAACAGCAAACAGTTCATGACCCAGAAAGAACAAAATATTTTGGTTTGCCCTGGCTTTCGGCACCTGTTTAAACCAAAGGCTTTTCGAATCTTTGTGCCCAGGTCACAAGGCTCAGCCAACAACTGGAGAGGGGTACAAAGCTATAGAGACAGTCTTAGGGGGTGTTTTCAAACTCAACGCCCCAGGCTATGCACATGAAGACCGTTATTTGTATCTCCCAGCTTGCCTTTGTAACAAGGAGTTGGCCAGTGTAGTCTATGTCCATCTCCCATTGATGGCTCAATATTTTTTTCCAGGCAGTGTCATATCTGTGACAAAGCAGCAGCCTGGGTAGCACTGGGCTTTAGCCATTGACATCTGAGTGTCTGTGGTAGGCTTGGCAAGTTCTTCAGGACTGACAGAGTAACTCTGCCGACATGGAGGCTCTTTACATTTTCCCAGGGGGAACAAAACAGTGCTCAGAGGGCTTAGGGTCCCAAAGGAGGTTCTTACAGGATGTGGCAAAGTCACAGCAGGAGTGATGGAGGCCAGCTTTCACATCTGGCAGGACTGAAAGTAAAGTGTTAGAGAATGTAAGGGACACAGGACAACTCTCAGGGGACCCCTCTGCCTCTCTTTATACCGCTTGTCTGGGAGAAGATATTTTAACTGCAGTTCAAACATTAAGGTGATCTGCTTGTTTGTTGTTTTTTGCTTTTTTCTTTTGTTTTTTTCTCTTTGTTATTGTTTTTGTTTGTTTTTGTTTGTTTGTTTGTTTGTTTTGAAACAGGGTTTATCTACATAAGTCTTGGCTGTCCTGGAGCTTCCTATGGAGAACAGGTTGACCTCAAACTCACAGAGATCCTCCTGTCTCTGCCTCCTGAGTGCCCATATTAAAAGTGTGTGCCAGTATGTCCAGCTTTTTTGCTTTTAAATAAGCATTTCTTACTACCAGGTTATTTTTTCCATTACTTTTGTTGTTTAAAGTATATCTGTTGTGTGATGTGAGTGCTTGCCCACTCTTGAATTCATAGCATGGTGCACAAGCGAAGGTCAGAGGACGACTACTGGAAGTTGGTTCTTTTTTTGTTTTGTTTAGTTTGTTTGTTTGTTTGTTTGTTTTGTTTTGTTTTGTTTTCTGAGACAGGGTTTCTCTGTGTAGTCCTGGCTGCCCTGGAACTCACTTTGTAGACCAGGTTGGCCTCGAACTCAGAAATCCGCCTGCCTCTGCCTCCCAGGTGCTGGGATTAAAGGCATGCGCCACCACTGCCTGGTATGGAAGTTGGTTCTCTTCTCCATAATGTAGGTCCTAGGCATTTGGAAATAGGTACCTCCTTACCCACTGTGATGGTTTGTATATGATTGGCCCAAGGAGTGGCACCATTAGTAGGTGTAGCCCTGATGAAGTAGGTGTGTCGCTGTGGGTGTGGGCTTTAAGACCCTCATCCTAGCTGCCTGGAAGTCAGCCTTCCACTAGCAGCCTTCAGATGAAGATAGAGAACTCTCAGCTTCTTCTGCACCATGTCTGCCTAGATATTGCCATGCTCCCACCTTGATGATAATGGACTGAACCCCTGAACCTGTAAGCCAGCCTCAATTAAATGTTGTGCTTTATATAACTTGCCTTGGTCCTGGTGTCTGTTCACAGCAGTAAACTCTATGATACTCACTAACCCATCTTGCTGGCCCTAGTTTATTTTTGATAAGCATTTGGTATGGCATGAGTATAATTTATTCTTTAAACAGCCATTTATTTTATTTTTGAGATTATACTGTAATTAAATTTCTCCTTTCCATTTTCTCCCTTCCATATACCCCCTTACTTTCTTCCAAATGCATAGTCTCTCTTCTCACTAATTGTTATTGCATGCATATATGTATTTTCATATATATTCCTAAATACAATCTGTTCAGTCCATATAATGGACTGAGTATAATCTGCTTGTATGTGTGTTTTCAGATTTGACTCTTTGGCATTGAACAGCCAATTGGTGTGTTCTTCCTTGGGGAAAGAAAACCTCTCCAACTCCCAGCTTTCTCCAGTTGCCTGTAGTTCTCTGTATTGAGTCGTCATAGTATTTCCCCCAACTATGCTGGCATGCTCATTGGCATCATTTTTGTTCAGCTCACATTTGGGCAGTCATGTTGCCGAGACTTTAGGAGTGTAGCTTCTGATCTTACTAGGAGATGCACTGTCACAGCAAACTCCTTCATCCTCTGGCTCGTACAATCTTTCCACCCCTCTTGTTCCCCGAACCTTAGGTGCTAAAGTGTTTTGTGGATGTACCTACTAAGACTGGGTTACCCAACCCTGCGTTTTGGTTTTTGCTCTTCTGTAGTTGTATTCATTAATGGTCATTTCTTTTTGTTGTTGTTGTTGTTGTTTTTTGTTTTGTTTTTTTTTTCAAGACAGGGTTTCTCTGTGAAGCCCTGGCTGTCCTGGAGCTCACTCTGTAGACCAGGCTGGCCTCGAACTCAGAAATCTGCCTGCCTCGGCCTCCTAGGTACTGGGATTAAAAGCATGCGCCACCACTGTCCAGCTTAATGGCCATTTCTTACAGCTTGGGTATGAGTTGAATGTGTCTCAAGGGCTTGTGTGTTGGATGTTTGGTCCTCAGTTTAGTGATGGTAGGAAGAGACAGAAACATTAAGATGTGGAACCATCCGGATGTGGTTCAATGGAGACTATCCTTGGAAGAACATAGCTACTGGGAAAGCCATAGGTCGTAATAAAAGGACAAGCATGGCCCCTATGTCATTCCCCATGTCCTCTTTCCTATTTATATACACTTCCATCATGTTATCCACCAGGTAGGCGAACTCCTTGCCAGACCCAACTCTATGATGTTCAGACATGCAGCCTCAAAAGCTGTAGGCTAAGGACACTGTTTCTCTACAAATTGGCCAGCACCCGGTAGTTCATTATAGTAATACAAATCAAGAAATAATAAAGTTCACGTTTTACTTATATGAACTCTGGTGAATACTCTGGACAGGAAATAACTAAATAAGCACATTTTGGTAGGCATGGCCAATACATGAAGTCAAGTATTTCATCTGGTATTCACAAACGGCAATGAGAACCTTGTCCATGGCGGAACAAAAAAGAATCCAATGTATTAGTTTTGTTGCTGTTTGACAGCCAGATAGCTGTTAGGAGGGCTTTACCATTGAAGTTAGTGAAGTCTTTCCATATATCGGTTTGGTTCTGGGACTTTTTTCCCCATTGTACCACTTTCTCTTTAGAACCTAAGAAATTATTCCCACAATACTTCAGACTCTTATAACCTTAGCATACAGATATGAGGCACGTGATTATTGTGCTCTCTCAAACAGAATGCTGAGCTGAACTGCAGGATACACCTCAATTTTGCTTGCCGTTGTCTAGCAGGATGGACACAAAGGCTGTTGTAATAAGATAAACTCAGTCTGGTCCTCCTTTGACACATCAGTGAAACCAGAGACCAGAGTAGTCCATGGGTCTCCACTGTCTTAGGTCCTCTGATGTCAGCACTTAGTAGAAAGATGACCGGAGAACATGAGGCTGTCTGAGAAAACACAGCTACCAGAAGTTACAACACAAAAAGTTGAGCTTGAGCCATCAGGGATGCCTGAACTTGGCCAAAATGAACCAAGGGAGGAAGGGTGGTGGGATCGGTAAGCCAAAATAGATGCCCCAGGAAGGCAGATGGTGGTATTTTCTGTTTCATTTGTAACGGCCACATTCTGTGGAATAAAACGGTGTGTGGGAAACCTTGCTGTCCATCAGGTAATGTCACCACCTCACCCCTCTTAGGCACTTGGAAAGTCGATGTAGTAATGAAAGGACAAGCATGGCCTCTGTCATCTCCCATGTACTTAGCCAATAGTTAAGAAGGAACTGAGCTATCAACCTACCAAGCATCATGGGGGTGAAGGCAACAAGTGTGTGTGTGTGTGTGTGTGTGTGTGTGTGTGTGTGTGTGTGACTGTATGTGCATGTGTCCCCTTTCCTGACAAAGGCATGCCCCCCCCACCTCATCTATGAACAATCAGCATATCTGGTATCTTTTGTTTTCTTTTTGAGACTCAAAAGAAACTCCAAGGTACTGGTGAGTGACAGATTTGTTTATCCTGTTACAATCTTGCTGGAGGAAATCTATTCTGCTTGCTCTGTTGCATGAGACATGACTCAACACTTAAAAGATTTAAAACAATACAGTTTCTATTTTTTTCCTGATTTCTGTTGGGGTTGGGTTGCCAGGGATCATACCCAGAACCTATGTGTGCTAGGATGTACTCTACCCCTGATTACACCTCCAGTCCTCTGAATACTTTAAGTAAAATATTTTGGCAACATATGGCTTTGATCTTGCCTCGGCAACGGCTGATGTTACACAGAGGTGCCACACATGTGAACTGTGCCACCTCTGCCTGTGTTGGGTCCTTTGACAAGAATACAGGTTAATACTGTGAGGCTTCCTGAGAGCTCATGTCCTCTCCAGGACACATTCTTGAGCTAACATGGCTTTTCAAATAGTAACTGACTTTCCCAAGAGTATGGAGTTCCACCTCACTGCTCCTCAGACATTAATAGAGAAATGAAAGGCACAATAACAATTAAATGCCTTAAATAATCAAGGGTGCATTTTGACTTTTTACTATTGCTAAATAGGGCTCACTAGGTAGCCCAGGCTGGCCCCAAACTTGTAAGTCTCTTGCCTCAATTTCCAAAGCGCTGGGATTAAAGGCATCTCTCACTCACTATATCTAGGCTATGTTTCACGTTTGTTGTTGTTGTTGTTGTTGTTGTTGTTTTGAGATACATTCTCAGGAAGCCCAGACTGGCCTCCAACTTGTTACGGAGTCAAGAATAACCTTGAACTCCTGATCCTCCTGCCTCTGCTTCCCAAGTTCTGGATGAAAAATATATGCCACCATATGTAGCCACGATTAACTTTCGATCAAACAAAAGTTTACAAAATGTATTGACTCATCATGTTTATATCAGAAAACTCATATGAAACTTCGGGAAAAGAAAAAAAGAAAAAGCAATGAGTCTTTTCTGTATCAATTATAATACGAAGATGAGTTCAGGTTGTCCAGGTCTGTGCTGTCCAACAGCTCTCTTGACACTGACAGGCATATTTCAGTATATCCTATTTAGTAGCTACTGCCACACAGGGTTACCAGGCCCTTGCAATGTGTTTAGTATTATGAGATGAATTTTAATTTAACTTTATTTTGATTTATTGAAATTTGAACATCAAAAGAGTATAATAGATGCCATATTGGATCACACAGGACTGTGGAAATGTTACTAGTTCGTCTCATTATTGACTTACCGTAGCAGTCTCAGACTTGATGGAGTCATTGTGTCCCCTGGTATCTTCAGGTACTGGACAAAAAAGAGGAGAAAAGGATGTTGGTATCAGGCTTTGAACCCAGTGATATCACATCTAGGCGACAACTGCCACACATTCCCAGAATCCACTTGGCTCACCTCCTATCTTTACCTGTGAGAGGCTACATCACTATCCATATAAATAGGCATAACCCCCTGACCTCTCTTTCTCTCTCTTTTTTCTCCCTCTTCTTGCCATCACCTTTGCCCTTATCTCCTGAATAAACCTCATGTGGAACTGTTTGGCCTGGTGTGGTCTGCTGTGAGCCTCATGTCCAACAAAGGAGGCAAGGAAGAAAGAAACTCAGCCTGGTTACATAGGCTGGGACACGGGCTTCCCCTGATCACAGCAGTCCTGGTCTTCAGGGTATAGCTGGACACTATGCAGTATTGGTAACTTTTCTCATCTGTGACAAAACACCTCTGTGAACCCTAGCTGCAAAATGTGTTATTCAGATTCATACTTCCAAAGGGAAGAGTTCATCATGATGAAGAAGGTATGGTGAATGGAAATCCTCTCTGTTGTGATGAGGGCATGGGATGGCAGCCTCTTGAATCTTGTCATATCAAGAAGCTCTAAGTGTGATTGGAAGAAGCCAGGAATAATATACTTCCAAGGACATTCCTCCAATTACTCTATTTCTCAAGCTAGGCCTACTTCCTGTTGGGCAGCAATTAATTTCAAGATAAACCTTCAACATGGACACGATAGAAGATCTATCGTGTTTTAATGGGATGTAAAACATTCCATCCTTCAAGGAAGTTCATTAAATGCAGGAAGTAAAGAACCAAAAAGCTTCAGGAAGTCCCTGAAACTCAACAAATTCAGTAGGCCCCTCCTTCCTCAGGGATATAAGTATTGGAGATTGGTTCCAATGCTTCAATTCAATCAGGCATCTGTGTGTTCAAAAACTAATTGCCCTTGTTCCCAGTTAGGTTTTGATCAATTAATAAAGATGCCAGCAGCCATGATTGGGCAAAGGAAGACAAGGATGGACCCTTAGAGTGGCACAGGCTAGGACCCAGGTGAGAGGAGAACAGGATCAAGATGAAGCAGTGAGAGACAGATGGACACAGAAGCTGTAAGAGATAAAGCCAATCAGCCATGTCAAAATTCTGGTGGGTAGACACTGGCCACTGGCTACTTCTCCATTGGGCCTGAGGTAGCATAGGAAGGTTTAGGAGTGCCCAGTCTTTGAGACAGCCAAGGTACTTCAAAAGTAAGCTAATGTTTGTGTGTCTTTCATTCGTGGATCTAAAGATTCCCTGGGACCCATTCCAGCATAAAGTGATGTGTAGCTAAAACTCCACACAATGTATAAGCAGTAAAGACTGTTGACAGACACTCTCAGACCAGCTGGGTGAGATGAAAGATGCAGAGACCAGCTGACTTCTGTCAAAGACTGTTTTTTAAACAAACCAAGTTACCTGGGAGAGTCTCTGACCTGAAAGAGACATTCTCATTCTGTGGATGAGTCCAACTTATGTGTTGAATCAGATTCTCAGTGCATGTCCTTGTCCCTAGAAAGCTTTCCATGGTTTCTATTATCATGATGTTGTATGACCAGAGTGGAAATCTAAAGAATGAGTTCATAGCTTATTGAGAGTATGAGGATAGGAAGTGAGAGCTCTTCCACAAGCCTGCAGAGTTAAAACCTGGGCTCCATCACCTCCTGAGACTCTTCTGGGATCCAAGTTTCTTTTGTTTTAAAAAAAAAAACTGTAGCTGGGCTTTGATTTTATTGTGATTAGATACTAATTAGGAAAGAGATGCTTACTTTATAAACAGATCAGTGTTGATGCATTAGGACAACAAGCCATAAGACAAAGGGTCACTATAGACCATTATCACACCAGAAACACTAAGAGAAACTGTCTGTAGCCCCTTTCTTTTTAAGTAAAAATGTCCTTTGACAATTTTATACATATATGATATACTTTCATCATTCCTTCCTTATAAAATAGAGAGTAATAAAAAAGCCTGGTAGGGTTGTGGTGAATGAACCCATTCTTAACTCCTGCAGGGTTAAAGAAAGAGCACATAAGCCGGGCAGTGGTGGCGCACGCCTTTAATCCCAGCACTTGGGAGGCAGAGGCAGGCGGATCTCTGAGTTCGAGAGTTCGAGGCTAGCCTGGTCTACAGAGTGAGTTCCAGGACAGCCAGGGCTACACAGAGAAACCCTGTCTTGAAAAACAAAAACAAAAACAAAAACAAAGAAAGAAAGAGCACATAAAGACCCTTCATGTGCAAGATCAATTTGAAGACACTGCTTTGTCCTGGGTCCCTTACCATCCCCACCCCAGTTAATAACCACCTGTACTAGTCAGCTTCAGAGAACTGCAACAAACACCAGAGACTATCAACATAAAAGAAATAAAAGGGTTATTTTGTCTCACAGTCTTCAGTGTTCAGTCTATGGTCAGTTGGCTCTGGGATTTTGAGTCCTGTGACATAATATGACAAATTCATTCATCTCATATCCAGGAAGGAGCGCCAAAGGAAACAATCTGGGTCCCAGCTTCAGGGACACAATCACAATGACCTAAATACACTTCACTAGGGCTTATCTCTTACAGCTCCCACACTAGCACCCAACTGAGCCAAGCTGGGGACTAGACCTTTAGCTCCTGGACCTCTGGTGGATGTTCAATATCCGAACCATAGTTCCACCTTTTGCAGCTGGAGACAC
Source organism: Grammomys surdaster (assembly GCF_004785775.1). Lineage (NCBI taxonomy): Eukaryota > Metazoa > Chordata > Mammalia > Rodentia > Muridae > Grammomys > Grammomys surdaster. The sequence continues at coordinate 1,115,290 of NW_021620873.1, forward strand.
TCATTCGTAATGTCATTTATCTACAGAATGGGAGGCCAAGGAAGGACATGTGTGCAGCAATATAGGCAGGATACTCTAAACCTTCAGCAGCCCAGTGGCATTCTAGAAGAGAGGAGGTGGACTCTGGGCAGACACAAGTCTAGATTCTTCTCACAGTGGGGAGAGGCAGAGTCAGCAGGAAAGCAGCGATGAGGTCATGAAGTGTGCATACACACACTGACACAGAGCTCCCAGGGCACAGCCCCTCTTGCAGGGTTCCAAGTTGGGTCCTGAAAGTAAGGGTCACGTGAACTATTGAGAACAGAGCAGGCACCTGCTCAAGACTTGGGAAGTTCCTACCACATTTCCTTGAGGTTGACAGTGGTGTTCAGCAATGTAAGAGCCAGCTATCCTCTGAGCCAGCAATGACCAACAGATGACAAGGAGTATACTTTATTTGAATTGGAGAGAAAATAAAGCCAGTTTAATCTCTTCAAAGAGAGTTCAGGGCCTGACAGGGAGATGAGAGGCCACAAGATCCCAGCGGCCATCATATTCTGAATTCATAAGGTCAAACTTTACAGCCCTGTTACTGCCACCACTGATAAACCCCATCAAAGATCTGCTCTCCAATTTCTGCATTAACTTTAAAAAGATTTCTGTTTTTTTCCTATAATGAAGGCCATGAGGAAACAACATGTGACCAGTGAATTAAAGAGGTAGACATATACTTTTAAAAAGCACTTTGTGTGTACAGAGTTGTAGGTATGAAGCTAGCAAAGTGTACACATTACCAAGATCATCAGAGAAAGAGTTCCAGAAATGTGGCTCACGTCAGGGTGTATTGGGGCTGAATCTACAGTGAGGACAGAGAGGGATCTTCAAATTTAAGAAACATCCACTCTGCTTGGTACCAATACAAGTTTCCGCCTAGGGCTTTGCACCTCAATTCTTAGCCATTTGATGGCTTTGTTTGATGTTTCCAGAGTGCAATGGGGATGTGTTATTTTATTTTACCTTGATTTGAAAAAAGCAAAATTAAACAGCATATCTACCTACTTAGCAAAATTTTCAGTTTAAAACGCTCTATTAATGACTGTAGTTTACCATACACTATTGAAGACTGAAGACCCAACAGTGCCCAGAACACTTCTGCGTCTTAATTATCTTGTAAGAGTAAATGTGTCTTGGTCTCAATTTCCCATTTTCCCCTCTCTCAGAACCTTCAGTGGCCATCATTCTATCCTCTGAGCCTATATTTTAATTCTAAATTACTTAGCATAATAATATCAAAATAAGACATGATTTTTACTTCTATGACTAGTTTATTTCACTCAGCATGATGTCCTCACTGTGTCCTTATGTAGTACGCAGTTGCCTTTTGAAGGTTGCATAGTATTCCGTATTTTTTTCTATCTATTTAAATTTTTTTAAATGTATTTATTCATTTTACAACCCAATATCAGCCCTTCCTCTCCTCCCAGTACTCCCTCATGTAAGCCCTCCCCCATTCTACCTTCTGCTTCTCTTTCGAGAAGGGAATGCTCTTCTTTAGGTGTCACCAACACACACGCTAATACAACACTACCACCCCATCCCCCGCTCATCAAGTCACTGTGTGACTAAGCACATCTTCTCCCACTGAGGCCAGACAAGGCTATCTATTTAGTGGCACAAGATCCATAGGCAGGCAGGCAGCAGGCAGGCAGCAGGCAGGCAGCAGGCAGGCAGCAGGCAGGCAGCAGGCAGGCAGCAGGCAGGCAGCAGACAGGCAGCAGGCAGGCAGCAGACAGGCAGCAGGCAGGCAGCAGGCAGGCAAGCAGCAGGCAGCAGGCAGGCAGGCAGGCAGCAGGCAGGCAGGCAGCAGGCAGGCAGGCAGGCAGCAGACAGGCAGCAGCAGGCAGCAGACAGGCAGCAGGCAGGCAGCAGGCAGGCAGGCAGCAGGCAGGCAGCAGGCAGGCAGCAGGCAGGCAACAGGCTCAAGAACAGTTCCTCATGAAGCTTAAGCTGCTCACCTGCTACATATGTGCAGAGAGCCTAGGTCCAGCCTATGCTTACTCTTTGGTTAATGATTCAGTCTCTGAGATCCCCTAAGGATCTAGTTTCCATATTTTTTTAAATATTTGTTTCTATATACTCATCTGTGTGAGTATTTGTCTGAATGTATGTATGTACAGCATTTGCCATGCCTGTTGCCCTTAGAGATCAGATTCCCCTGGAGTTACAGACAGCTACTGTGTTGTGTGGGTTCTAGGGCCATAGCCCAGGCCATCTACAAAAGCAGCAACTGCTTTTAACTACTGAGTCTTCTATCCACCCCCTTTATTACATATATTTTATATACAATAAAAATATATACATTTTACAGGCATATAGGCACACATACCACATTTATTTTGTCTACTCATTCCTTGAAGAGGGTTTAAATATAAGAATTAAAAACTATGGAACACTAGAAGACATAGACAGATGCTTCATGCTGTTGGCATGGCAACATGGGTGATGCCATGGTATGCTACCAATAGTTCTACCATAGGAAAGAGGGATGGACAGAAGTACGCATAGTGTATTAGTTAGGGCCTTATTGCTGTGAAGAGACATGACCAAAGCAACTCTTATAAAGGCAAGCATTTAATTGGGGCTGACCTACAAGTTCAGAGGTTCAGTCCATTATTATCATGGTGGGAAGCACTGTAGCATCCAGGCAGACATGGAAGAGCCAAGAGTTCTACATCTTGATTCAAAGTCAGTAGCAAGAGACTACTATCTCTTACAGGCAGCCAGAAGGAGGGTCTCTTCTGCATATGGGTAGAGCTTAAGCATAGGATCTCAAAGCCCACCCCCCACAGTGACATGCTTCCTCCAACAAGGCCACACCTACTTCAATGAAACCACACCTCCTAATAGTGCCACTTCCCATGGGTCAAGTATATTCAAACCACCACACATAGAAAGCTAAACTGCTCTTCCACAGCAAAAGAAATGATTAACAGAATAGAAGACTGTCAGGGAGTGGGGGAACATATATACAAGCCAGTATATGAGTGTTTGATTTCCAAAATATATAAGATGTTACTTCAACTCAATAGCAGATATATACAAGCTGATATAAAAACAGTCTTGAGTAGATGTTTCTCTAAAGATGACAGGCAAACGTCCAGTCAGTGCATACAGGGGCTTTCAGTATCTTTCACCTGAGGGGAATATAGATCAAAACTACAGTGAGATTCAACCTTACAGCTTTTAAGATAGCCATCAGTAAATAAGCTCTGGCAGGAAAGTGGAACCGTGCTCCTTGGTAGAACGAAAAATGGCACAGGCACTATGAAAACAGTATCGACGTCCCACAGAGAGATCTGAGGTTGGATTTCCAGCCTCCATATTAAAGTGATGCTGAGATTGGCCATCTGCACAGTTAATCCCAGTGCAGGGAGGCAGAGATAATAGGCCTCCAGGGACTCACGGGCCAGCAAGTTCAGGCAATAGGTTCAAGGAGAGACTGCCTCAATAATAATAATGATAATAATGACAATAATAATAATAATTAATAATAATAAAGAGTGGCTGAGGAAAATATCTGACGTTACTCTCTGTCTCTAAAAGGTGCACTCAGAAGCATGAACACACCCTACACACATGCATGCACTATGCACACACACATAATAAATAAATATCATAGAAATTTTAATTGCATGAGCATCCCACAGGTAGGTATGCTTGTGGGCATACATACATGCTACACACACACACGCACACACACACACACACACAATAAAAATGAAAATGTTGTATTAATTATTGTATAAAATACAACTCCTTACCTCTGTGTGTCTGTGTGTGTGTTTGTATGTGTGTGTATCTGTGTGTATGTACACACTGGCCAAGCGTGTGTTTGTGTCCCAAGGACCGTATGTGGAGGTGTGTTGACTTTGAGGAGTCAGTTCTCTCCTTCAACCACAGGGGGCTCAGGAGTTGAACTTAGGTCCTCAGGCCTTGTGACAAGACCCTTTACTCAGTGATCCATCTTGCTGATCTATAAGGAGAATCTTGAAGAGATATTAGCAACCCAGTGCTCACTGAAATAGTGTTCATCATAGTCAAGGCTGTTAAAATTCTCTGATAGGCTTTGAAATTGACAGACGTTTACTCCCTGGACCATGTGTATGCATGAGCATCAGCAGGCAGCTCTCTGGAGTGAAAATGTGAAAACCAGGGAATGCTAGGACTTCTCCACCCACACACACTGGAATCTCCCACCCTCAGATGTGCAGAAAGCATACACATCTGGATGCTCATCTGACTCTCAGCTCAACTAGAAGGTTCTCTGATACTGCAAAGCAGGGTGGTTGGCATCCAGTGGGTCTAGGAAAGTGCCAGGCAGGTACCAGACAGGAAGCAGACCTGGGCAGCCCCCAGAGAACACACGATCGCTTTGCAGTGTTTGCCTTTGTTTCTAAGGTTTTTATTTGTAGTTTTCTCTGTTTTGCGTGCCATTGAGAGTTAAAGGAGACATATTGCACGTCCTAAAGAGAAGCAGTAAAAATAATTGAATCTATTTCTTTCTTGTCTGGATGTATTAATCCTTGCTTACATAAGGAAATACAAAAAACAAACTGTAAACAAGGAATCATCTGGAATCAGATTATGCATGAATAATGGCACACGTTTTCATCTACGATGTGGGAGAATCTAGTTTTACTGCCAGTGTCTCTTAAAAAATGTTTTTGTTTTTGCTTTTTATCTCAAGGAAATTACTCAGAATGTAATAAAAGAAAAAACCTCTGGTCTAAGAGGATTCATTTACCTTTTGTGTCATGAGAAAATAAATGCAAACAATATCCCACTTCTCCTCTATAGAAAAAGACAATTTCCAAGTTTGGATCCTATGGAAGGGTCACATGGTCCTGATTTTCTGCTGCATAGACCCTGTTCCTTTTAGGCTTTTTCTGAGGCGACTGTGATTCACTGAGAAGTCCTGACATTTGAGGAGATGCTACTTCCTTCTCCAATTTTGGATGTTCTTTCTTTCCATGAGTCCCCTTCTTTCCTGGGGCCCTATAGTGTGCCATCTGGCACAGAAAGGCACTAAATGGGCAAAGAGGAAAAGTCATCAGTCTGGGGGTCTGCCTTTTCTCCAACAAGTCCCTTGTTCTTACTTTGAACTCACTTCTTAACACTACCATCCCGGATTAATCTCATTTACAAGGGAGAGATGAAAAGAAGTACCCAACTCATAAGACAATTCTAGGGATGGATGGATGGATGGATGGATGGATGGATGGATGGATGGATGGGTGGATGGGTGGATAGATGGATGGGTGGATGGGTGGGTAAGTGGGTGGGTGGGTGGGTAGATGAGTGGGGATGGTGGATGGATTGTGGATGGGTGGGAATGGATAGGTGGGTGGATCACACTCAACACAGTGAGCAGCAGATCCCATTTTACTAATTAACTAACATACTGCTTGCCTCTTGACTCTCATGTTTCCAGATGAGATTTCCATTTATAAACAACATGTCATTCTCATCTTTGTCCATCCCACAAGCAGATTTACCTTCCAGCTGCCCAAAGACTTTGTCAAAACTGTTTCATTACTCATTTACTCACAGGTTGCCTGTGTCGAGTCCCAGATGGAAGAGTTGAGAGGATCCTTTTAGTACTATCTTTCCAATCGTCCACAAACCGAACAAATATTTACAAAGTACCTACTAAAGCCAGGTGGCATAGTAGGCCCCCCAAAAAGAGATGTGACAAGGACACGAGGCTCCTTGTTCTCCTGCTTCTCCATCTTGTAAGCTTGCATCACATAAGCCATCCATTGCAAATGGTGTGACCAGTTTGTTCTAGTTTGAGCCAGTCTAGCTCAATGTTATTACTGAAATCCAGCATCACATGAGACCCCTCAGTTCTACCAAACCTGGACACTTGTCACCATAAACACAGGTAGAATGAAGGCTGCACCCAACTGATGTTCTAGCCCGCTCTCAAATATCAGAGGTGACTCACCAGAGGAAGCAGCACTCCTATAAATCACAGATGGTAGTTGGACTGACTAAGGAGAGTTGAGGCAGGATTTCAGAGACCAGAGAGGAGGACCACACGTTGCTCCACAAGAATCTGTGTTTTACTAGAGAGGCCAAGAAAACCTTGGAAGAGTTAAAGCAAGGATCTTGGACCAAACATGAACTTCTGAACACCGCACTGGCCGGACTCTGCAGACAAAAGATGAAATCCAGAATGCAAGGACCAGATAAGAATGTGTCCTAGGGGATAGCTGATAGCGGCCTGGGCATGGCCAGATGGCAAGCAGAGGGCATATCCATGATCTTCTTTAAGTAGAATACACAGAATTGCTCTGTACCAACTGGCTAAATGAAGAAAGGCTGGATGCCCACTTGGAGGACTTAGACAGGCCATGGGACCAATGACTGAGAAGGACCAGCCAATCTTGGCCAAAGTTCTCAACAGTATCTGTTATCCATACAGGAGATGCATGTTGCCTGAGACATGAAGCTTGTTCTCCAGGCACATTCCAGAGAGACACGGACTTATCAACACACGTTGAGGTGGGTGTAGAGAGAGCTAGAAATGAAATACACACAAAACAAAGAAGGTGGGAACAACAGGGCCCTAGCTATGCCTTAAAATTAGAGGAACACTTATAAGATCGTAGAATACTTTTTGTTCTTAAGGTGCCAAGAAACTTGGCCCAACTAGATGCCAAGTGGGAATTTTCAGCTGGAAGACACAGCAGGTAAAGGATACAGAGGCAGATAGTCCAACAGAACCTAGTCACTTCCTTAGCTCAGTGTGGTCTCCTGGGTAATCATTTTAGTCTGCAGGTTGTAATGTGATACTGACAGTGATGGCAGCTTCACCAGGTAAACCTTCAAACTGGCTCCCGCACATTGCTAACATGCACATCGCTGACACACCTTCTCCATCCTTGGATCACAAGACTCCAGGCTCACCATGTGTTTCCCGTGTTCTGGTACTATGGTCAATCATTCCTTCACAGAACCTAGGGTTAGGGTTGTTCAGGCAAAGAATGGGAATACAAGAAGCTGGTCAGTCTAGAGGCAGAGAGATGACTGGTGACTAAGGACACAGAAGGAATGATGGGATGAGGGTGGAGAGGGTGACATTATGGTAGGTTGGGGAAGTGGGACTGAGGATGTATCATTAGAGGATAGTTTCCTATTCCAGAATTGTCCTTCATATGTCACAAGCATTCAAACCCAAATATTGAAATCTCACCCAAAAGGGTTTCCAAGAACATAGTGAAGCCAAACAATGGTCTCTGGCTTTGGTGACCCACTTCTGGGCTGGTGAGCCTCCAAACCTAGCACCCTTTGTGATCTGTACCTTCTAGTCTAAAGTACACTCTAAATTCTCAAGCAAAACCCTGCTGTTTCCTTGCCTTAATCTCCCCCAGAGCCATGCACATAGAAGGAGATTGGACACATGCTCTAGCTAGCTGACCCTAGAATGGCTTAGTGGGGCAAAGGCAGTTGGCACTGATATTAGGATTGAGTGTTATAGAAAACTACTTGTCATTTCATATAAAACAGAATATTTATTACCAAAAAGCCCTCTGTATTCTAAACTTTGTATTAAGCCCTATTGAATTAATTCTTTTAAACTTTATAACAAAACATGGGATTAAACCCCCCTTTTAGATGAAGAAACAGGCCTAGGGTCATGTTGCTGATAAAGGGAGGAGCCTTAACTCTGTTTGGGCAGAAGACTCAGGAGTTGGTGTAAACCAGTCACTCCCTGGTTTTTCAAAGTGTTACCTCTTGGCTTCATTGAATACAGATTAATTGGTCTTTTATTAAGTATCAGTTACTGGAGGCAGAGGGAAAAACAGAGAAAAGTAAAATAAAGTTCTTTCCTGAAAGCATTTTCTTGAAGACCGAAGGTTTCAACCTTGACTTGAAAGACCCATAACATTTAAAAGTTTCTCAAAGACCACATAACCTGGAAAAGTTTACTGGAGTAGCTGAGTTCAAGTCCCCACTGCCCCACATCAGTGTGACTCCAGGCAGTTTCTCAGGTTTTAGAGTGACATAGACCCTACATGGGTGGCGTGTGACACTGTACAAAATACATTTTGAAGCAAGCTTGTCCGTGACTCAAGCACTCCCGTAATGACATTTAATTGACATACAAGACCCTGTCCTGAGTAAAGTTGCTTCTGTGGGAAATCCTGCCATCCTGATTCACACAAGGAAGCCCTGCTTCATCAAGACTCATCTATAATGTTATGGTCAGTGTGACTACCCCTTCACTCCTGTACTGTGGGGGCTCGTGGTCTTCAGCAAAATGCTGCACGTGTGAAACATGTTCAGTAGATCTGAGCTTTTTTTATATCATCATTAGGCATTAAAATCACTTGTTGGGATGTGGTACTGAGAAGCTCAGGATTAACAAAAAATAGACCAGGTTCAGGGAGGTGGGAATACGTAATCAAAATCCACTCCTTAGAACTGAAACTTGTGACCTAGTCAGGCAGCAGATGAGGGGCTGAGCAATGTCTTATCGGTCCCCACTTGAGCCCAAGGTCTCTGAACGTCAGACATGTCCATAGAGAGTGAATTCTTCACAGCATCCTGCTCCTTGACCAGCCAAGGGTCTCTCGGTGAAGGAAAGCAGACTCCAAGAGAGAGGCAGGGGAAGAACCGGGAGGTTGGTGCCAAGGCAGAGCCGTCCCCCTTCCTTCTGCAGCTTTGATGGGATGCCAAGTCGCTGCCTCCCCTCTGCAATCCCAGGCTTCATGTTTTAAACAAGCCTTTCCAAAAAGCCAGGAGCGTAGACAACCAGGAAAACAAACAGTTGGAAGAAGCAGTTCTGTCGAGGCGAAGCCCCGCAGTGGCTGGCTACTTTTACAGATAAGATATCTGCTCACCTTTCATAAATGTCAGACTGGAAATAAAATCGAGAGGATAATGAGGTCTCATTTCTTTAGCAGCAGGCGTGCACCTACTAATTAACCCGAGGACCACTAACAAGTGAACTGTTTAGATGCTTCTTGCTGCAGTTGTCACATGTACCAAGAGCTGAGACTCAGAACACCTGATTCCCTTACCCTCTGCTACAGTTTAAATGGTCTTGGTGACTGACTTGGTGTGTGTTCATTCATCGAGCATGTCTGTGTAGTGCCCACTGTGTGCAGAGTGTCTTGTGGAGCAGGGGTGGGAGGCTGGGTATTGCTGGGAGTAGAGTAAACTCCGGTACCCAACAACTTGATATTTGAATTTTGGCCCCATCACATGACATATTGATTGGCACTGCCAGCCTCCCTGTTTCAGGTACCACAGTGACCCCGAGTCACTGCCTATTTATTATAAGTGTTCTGCAGGTGGGAAGTGATAGTTATATAGAGAAGGAGGAGGGGAGGGATGACGTGGAGATGACAAAAGAAAAGACCACACATGAGGATGAGACAGGAAAGATATGATCTGCGACTTGACCTGGCCTGGTGAGAAAGACTGACATAGGGAGAAATAACTAGAGTGCTGTCATGAGTCAAGCGCTCTCTCTCTCTCTCTCTCTCTCTCTCTCTCTCTCTCTCTCTCTCTCTCACACACACACACACACAGACACACACACTTGCATGAGCATATATCATACACAAACACACAGACACACACACACAGACACCAAACTCACCATAAACATACTCACATACACATACACATGTACACAAGCATAGACCTTAGACACACACATACCATGCACACACATACTCCATACATACACACACACACATATGCACACAGCATAACACATGCATACACACATATGCATATATAAACACATACTACACACATACACCCACTCAGGCACACACATACGCATGCATGAGCATACACCTTCACATACACACACACATATACACACTTAAATGTGTGCACACCTACACACACACACACTCATCATAAACACACACAGAGAGATATGTATACACACACACCACATACACACACACATGCAGGAGCATACACCATACTCGCACAGCATGCACACACACACTCACCTCAAAGACATGCATACATGCATGCACACACACCACACACACACTGAAGTCCTAGCTCCTAGTATCTCTGAATGTGGCTGTGTTTGGGGATAGGGCTTATACAGAGGTAGTTAGACAAAAGAATCCTCAAAGTCCTTAGAGTGAGCCCCACCTAGTAAGACTGCATCTTTATAGTCAGAGATTAGCAAAAAGACACTTACCTGCTCACCAATGGAAAGGTAGTCGGGCTAAGTGAGTGACTGCTAGGTAGCTCTCCCAGGCAACAAGGCCAGTGGAATAGGGCAATGTTTGCAACTGAAAAGAGCGAGGCACAGTCTATTGATTTTAGGTCTCGATGCTCTTAAGACTGGGCCTGCTTATATACTTCCAGCTAGCCTTTAATTCTCAAGCCTTCTGAGATTGCAAGGCTGGGTCACCACACCCAGCAACACAAGGGTATTGAGGCAAACTTGGATGAGCAAACTGGAAGTGGTTAAGACTACGTGGTTTCCAGTGTTAGTGGTGAGGCTCTTTCCCTTCTTGCCTAACACAGGCTGGTGGGAGCATGCTGGCTTCCGTTCTCACGGCATGTTTATATGTAAGGAGACTCCTCCACCTACAGAGGTAAAACTCTAATAAGGGTGTAAAGACAGAAAACAGACCGCAGTAGTCTCTCTATACTAACAGCCAACTGACTTGAGATGCCAGTGGCTACCAACCTACGGGGGCTCAAGTTCCTCACATACCATGGATAGTATTTACATATATATAACTTACACACAGGCTCCTGCATATTTAAATCACCTCTGATGACTTATAAAAATACAGTCTAAGTGCTGTGGAAATTGGATACAGTGTGTTGTTCAGGCAATAACAAGAAAGAAATTCAAACACGTTCACGCAGATGCAATTTTAAAAATGATGGCGCAGGGTGGTTGGTGGAATCCCCACAGAATCTGAAGTTCATAAAGGGCCGATCAGAAAATAAAGCAAGAGCAGAAGATTATGACAGGGAAAAGGATGAATGTGAGTACACGGGTAGTGTGTGACACATTTGCCCTGTAATTCTGTAAGCCTGAGAAGTGATTGGCTAAACTACCTTATTTCAGAGCATGCTGGAATCTTACTTTTGCCAGCATTTGGGAAACTTAGGCAAGAGTTTCTCAAGCTTGGTGTTCTCTGTAGCCTGTGGCCTTTGTTCCTTTGAGAACAGATTTAAGGAGCCTAGACGAGAAGGGTACCCACCTAGTACACTGAACAGCTCGGCTTGAAGCCTGCCAGCCCGGGAAGTGGTCGATGACACTCAGGACTGGGCTACTGTGAAGTGGGGGTTGGGGCACAGCAATGAAGGTACCATCAGGGTCAGGGGGTGAAGAAGAGGCGTGAACATCCAAGACTTCCTCTGGGTTGATGGGGACACGCATCTCAGTGACTCTATTGCCATCACAGAATTCGGAGTGGTACCTTCTGAACCTATGAAGTGCTGTGGTTTGCAGATCACAATGGAGCTACAGCTTTAGGTCTCTCTTCTCCCTTCTTCTGCCCCTCACCCTCTTAGCAACAATTCCAGCCTGGTTCCCTAGGAATTCTGGGTACCCTGGAAGCATTTCTGTACACTCAGCACCCCATTCCCATGCTGCCTAGTAAGGAGGAGGCTGGTTCTGTTGAACCCTTCCAAGCTGAATGCCACAGCCTGTGTACCTCTTTCATACCCATAACAGCCTGTGCCCTGGGCTTGCCACCTCAAACCCTTTCCAGTGGCATGCATGCAGACAGAGCCTAGGTGACTGCTCCCCACACCCACGTCTCCTCACCTCACAAAGAACCTGGTTGGTTTGAGCCAGCAACCAAGGTCCCCTGGCAAAACCAACATCCTGCTGTTGTCACAAGGCTTCACACAGATGTCCTACTGACAGTAATCTCTTCATTAGCTCTTTGGACATGGGGCACCTCCTCCCCCTTCCCCCTCCCCATCCTTTCCAATTTTCTGTGCCTCCTACCCAGCTGCTTTCAGTCTGGTTTCAGTATGGTTTAAATATCCTCGCATTACTGAAGGAAGAGAGTTCATGATAACTCTTCTCTCCAGATCCCCCCTGACCTTCTGTAGTCTAGACCCAAGGACAGTACAGAAACTGTGAGAGTAGGGAGGACCAGGCCCTAATTTCACCCATTGGACATCAGCCTCTAGGTCTGTGGAAGGCCTTCGAGCTACCCTACCCAACACACTTGATGTGCAAGGCTCTCCACGAACATGATTAGGCTGTTCCTCTTCAGACCCCTGAGACTTCATTCTGGCTCTTGGGCATGCTGGCTTGGGAATTGTCACTCAATCTGACAGAACCCAAGTTCCTCCTTCTCTGAGTCTCCTGCCTCCCACCCGAAGCTTCTCAGCTCCGCCTTCTTGAATCACCCTCCTCAGAAACATTGTGTTCCTAGATTTTTTAAAGCTTTCCATAAAAACATGGAATTATTTTTTTTATTTGAAATTCATTTTCAGCCTTCTTTTATAGATCTGTCATTTATACAATGGCTGGAAAACTTTCTAAGATCAGATATAATTTATGAACCCCTTCTTTTCGGCGTAATGTCATCTTGTACATTAAAATGATAATGGCTGGAGGGACCCAGTGCGTCAATGTGTCTCTCCTGGGGTGGGAGTGTGGGGGATGTGGGTGGGGGCTGTTCTGGTTCCTCTGAAGCAAGTCCCTACTGTGCCTGAGCCCAGCCCTCACTGGGGGTTCTCAGGAAAGGAGGGAAACGCATTTCTTACCATTGTGAGGTAAAAATAACATTAAAAATTCGTTTCTGTCTTGTAGAATAAGGCCTTGACAAGTGATATAGATCTCAAAGTATGCTTCATTTTCAGAGAAAATATGCTTTAAGGTAGGTGAGGGCAGTGTGTTGAGCGGTTATGTGATTCAAGGGGGCATTTTAAAAAAATATTCAACCTGGCTATTATTGTGTTTTATCTCAGATCAAAACAAAAACAAATCCAAGCAGCAGAGATCTTAAGTAAACTTCCTAACGTCACACAGCTGGGAACTGGCTGAGGCAAGATTGGAACTCAAGTTGTTTGCTGTCTGTGGTCTTTCCAACAGATCTAAATGTCTGTTTCTAAGTAGTCTAGATACAAACTGACTTGCTTATCCACCAAATAAGACGTGATTTTTAACATTCTATGGTCCTATGTTTAAAATGATGAAAATAAGTCCCCAAGAAATAGCTATCTTCTGTCATCCCTGAGCAGTTGAGTCTCCTGGAGTTGGTTCTCC
>NW_021620873.1:1128959-1131825 GCF_004785775.1 Grammomys surdaster
GTAGGCTGGAGGGAACAGTTTGGGAGAGGAGGGGAGGGGAGGGGAGGGCAAGGGAGGGCAAGACACTGCTCTTTCCCTATTCCACCACGGAACAGGTTGGAGGAAGAAGAGACACCTTTGAAACACCCTAAGGCAAATTACAATGTCAAGTGGCAATATCTCAAGTCTTATGTTTCTGCTTATAACATGAATCTCCAAATCATGTCCCTCCCGGAAACCACTACAGAGGACTCAACTCTCCACACACACACATGTCATGTCAGAAGTGACCTGTAACTCAGACCGTGACCTGCTCCTCTGCAGTGGAAAGAGGAGGTACTCCAGACTGACTCTCCTCCCTCCTCCCTCCTCTTTCCTCCCTCCTCCCCGCCATGGATGTGGAAGGCCATCTTGCTCTTCTGCCTCACCTCATTCCTACTGCAATGCCCTCTTCATTTTGTCAGCACCCGAACCATTTGTAGATTCAGAAGATGGCCAGATGCACTGGTTTCATCTGAGTCTAGGGCAACAGATATGAAAACCACTTTGCCCTTTGAGATTCTGAGGATGTGGGCCCTAACCCAAATTTGGCAGAAATTCCACTTTCAAAAAACATCCTTTCAGTCACCTTTCATGAGCCATCAAGATGACAATATTATGGCAAGATAAGCGACATCCTAAATATACCAGGTGATGTCACCCTCGGAGCTAACACTGAAGGAGAGATATTTATTGCCTTGGGTTTTGCCTCAGAAGAAGTCACGTGGCTAATAGTCAGATCAGAGGACACTAATTGCCAAGCATGCTCAGATGTTTTGAAGTGAAAAGATGAGAAGTAGTTGTCTTAGGGTTTTACTGCTGTGAACAGACACCATGACCAAGGCAACTCTTATAAGAACAACATTTAATTGGGGCTGGCTTATTGGTTGAGAAGTTCAGTCCATCATCATCAAGGTGGAGAGAGGAGGTGCTGCAGACTGACATGGAGCTGTAGGAGCTGAGAAGTTCTACATCTTGATCCAAAGGCAGACAGAAGACTGGCTCCCGGGTGGCTAGGAGGAAGGTCTCAAAGCCCACCCCCACAGTGACCTACTTCATCCAAGAAGGTCACACCTACTCCAACAAGGCCACACCTACTCCAACAAGGCCATATCTATTCCAATAAGGCCACACCTACTCCAACAAGGCCACACCTATTCCAATAAGGCCACACCTACTCCAACAAGGCCACACCTACTCCAACAAGGCCATACCTCCTAATAGTGCCACTCTGGGCCAAACATATATGAACTGTCACAGTGGTTTGTGCACCTCCTGGAAAAGAATTAAGAGAAGGAAGGAGAGGAGGGAAGCAAGAGGAAGAAGAAGAGAAGGAAGATAAGAGGCTGATAATGACAAAAAGTAGCAGAAAGAAGCAGAATGATGGGGTTCCAGGCCACGTGTCACCTCTTTAGAAGCAACCTTTTGTAAGTTAAATGCAAACGAAGTTAAAAATACATGTGGATTAAATTCCTACCAAAAACATTCACGTGCTTAAACTTTCAAGGGAAATTAGCCAAGGGCCAAATGTATTGTGGTCTGGGTCAAACCCAGGGGAAGTGGTTCTGGGCTATGTGCACTGTACACCTGGGTTCCAGACTATTTGTGCCAGGATCTGGGAGACACTCAGGACCCCCCAATCCCTTGTTACACCACAGCTAGAATCCATCCATCCTCATGGATGACTGAAGCACAGCTGGGCCAGATGTCACCCAAAGAGAGTCACAGCTCTTTATTGTAGCTAAAAATCTGAACCAATTTCTTGGTTCCTTCTCTGAGATTCAGAAAAGTAACATCTGAGTGAGATTGTAGCAGACAAACCCAGGCTTACCACAAATTTCCCATTGAGGTGTAGGATGAGACTGAGGGTCTGAGCCAGCATAGACCACATCTTACAGATGTTGAAGAACTTGTTGTCATACCAATGAATACAGGGAAGACTTCGACCTTCAATGGCCATGCTCTATTGAGGACTACTGTGAACTGAGCACTATGTTAGAAGCTCCATTTATCAGCTGCCTGATCAGAGTGGCCATCCAATGTTCAAGAACCTGGGGACCTGGCTAAGGCCTCATATCTCATTTGTAAGGGGGAAGACAAGGAACAGTTCATTGAACTCAGACATAGTTCTAGGCCATCCAATGCTTCTTACAAAAACATTGCTATGAGTTAAATGCAGACAAATAAAGAAACTCAGAAGGGTTAAATTCCCACTAAAAACAGGGACAGGAGGATTCAGGGAGTATGTCACATTCTAATGCCACAGCAGGAGCATCCTAACCACTTCGATCCACTGCTGTAGGAAACTCCTACAACATTCTGAAAGAGACACCTCCACACTCATGTTTGCTGTGGCAAACGTCACTAGCCACAGTAGCCAAGTTATGGAACCTGTCTTAGTGCCCGTCAATGATTGACAGCACAGATATAAGGTAGTATATATGCACAGTGGAATACTATTCAGCCACAGAGAAGAATAAAGTTTTTTTGGTTACAGAAAAGCTGATGGAACTCGGATGACAAGGTTAAGCAAGATAAGGTATTCTCAGGAAAAAAAAGACAACAACAACAAAAACTCTCCTGTTTTTCTTCCTTATGTGGAATTTTCACTAAAACACAACATTAGAAAAGCCATGAAAGCAGACAGACACTATTCAGGAAGAGAATCAGCAGAATGCAAAGAAGAAGAAGAAAAAATGCAGGTGATTGTATATTACAGATACATACAAAAATTAACAACCGACCATATGTCCTACAAAATTAATACCAATTAACATGCTAATAAAAGAGCTCCGGAAGATGGAGAGATGGAGAGATGGAGAGACAGAGAGACGGAGAGATGGAGAGA
>NW_021620873.1:1131835-1261468 GCF_004785775.1 Grammomys surdaster
GGAGAGATGGAGAGATGGAGAGACAGAGAGATGGAGAGACGGAGAGACGGAGAGATGGAGGAGAGATGGATGGGCACCTAAGAGCATTTCTGCTCTTCCAAAGGACCTGAGTTAAGTTCCTAGTGCCCATGTTGTTGGCTTCACAACAGCCTGTCAACTCCAGCTTCTGATCTCAAAGGAGATCTGTACTCATCTGGAAGACACACACACAGAGAGAGAGAGAGAGAGAGAGAGAGAGAGAGAGAGAGAGAGAGAGACCTACACAGAGAGACACACACAGACATATAAACATGCACACACAAACACACAGCCACAAACATATACATACACACAGACATATACTACACAGGCCACATAGACACACACAAACTTACACACAGACATACACATAGACACATACATATGCACTCATAGACATATACATACACATATACACATATAACGAATACACACAGAGACACATGCACAGATATACAAACACACACACATATGCGGACACACATGCAAACATACAAACATACACACACATATAAATATATTTTTTTAAAAAATGTATATACCTGCCAGCAGTTAACAAATAATTAGTGGTTTATTTATAGCAGTAGTTCTCAATCTGTGGGTCATAACACCTTTGACAAATCTCTATCTCCAAAATATTTACATTACAATTCATAACAGTAGCAAAATTATAGTTATGAAGTACCAACAAAACAATCTTATGGTTAGGGACTCGCCACAACACGAGGAACTGTATTAAAGGATAGCAGCCTTTGGAAGGCTGAGAACCACTGCTCTACAGGAAGAGAGTGGTAGCAGCTGCCATCTCCTCTGGGCTCTCCTGGCCAGTCATAAGGTTGTTGTACCCAGCCAACACTGTATCATTTTCATACATCGGAGAAATCTGTAATTAGTCATTTAAGGATATTGGAGGAAAATACAATAATACATTTTAAAATAAATATATTTTTTTCCTTCTTTCTTTTTCCTAAAAGGCATAGCTATTGGAAGTTTATGCATGCCTTGAGGGGGGCTATTCTTCCATCACTGCTACACACTTCTTTAGGCATACCAACTCTGTTGGCTCTTGTCACCTTGTTAAAATTCATCTCTCTGTTACCTGCCTCGCTCACTGGACTCCAGAACAGTGTAATCAGGTACACCTACACCTATACTTCTGGTTTGGTTCCTTTCGGGCTCCTTGTAATGAATGATGGCTCTACCAATGAAATTTCCCACCAGGCATTACTAATCAATTATTGCACGGAGGCCCCTTTATGCTCTTAGAATAGCCCCGTTGGAACTCATGGCCAACAGAACACAGAAGACATGAAAAAGGACACCCTACTCCCTGGGGTCAGGGGTGGGGCATTCTTGTTCTGAAACCTAATTCTGAAGATTTCCTCAGATGAGAAGGCATCATCGGAGTGTTCCCCAAGTCAATATCTGTTCTCCGCGGAGGGCAGGTGCAGGGAAAGGTTCATCACAGAGACACCGGTAAGTGGCCATGTTAGGCAACCTTGCCTTTGGAGGTGTCAGAGAAGAAAGAGATGATGTGTGTTTCTTCCTGTTGGTGGAGTCTGGAGCTGAAAAATGAAAGGTGTCAGAGACACTGAACAAAACTTCTCTGAGAAACAAGAGGTGTCAGAGACACTGAGCAAAACTCAAACAAAGTGAACCTGTCACACACAGGTGGCTGGGAACTAGCCAGTCACCTCAGAGGCTCAGATGGGATTCTAACCTCTATGTTGAGTTCACCGTGGAAGCCAAGTGAAACTGTGTCAAGCCCCAACTAATGCCTAGATGACTCAATGCTAGAAAGGACAGATTGCATCTTTGCATTTAATGTTTTGGGTGCAAATGGTAGGATCTCATGGTTTAGGAGTGTCTACCTTTAGTCATAGCAGGTTGGTTGGAGTCATTTTATAGAGACCCATTTTATCACATGGTTCACCAAGCCAGTAAAACTTGAACTCAGCACCTTCCTGTGCTGAGTAGCAGTCCAGGTGTCTCTGGGTTATTAAATCAACAATTTGTCCTTGTTGACTTTAACACCTTAAGCCACTTCTAGTAAGAGTGTGTTCCTGTCAATCCCAGGGCTGTGGACAGCAATCCCTGAGTACCCACACAGGGATGAGAGCTGGCTACAGACATGCTACAGGTTGGCTCTTCCCTCCGGGCTGGCCCTGTGCCAGGAAGAAATAACTGGCCTGTTTCCATGCAGGGGCTTCAGAAAACCACAGAATGCTTCTAGCTCAGCCTCTCCACATAGGCCTGTTGCTCTCTTGTCTCCCAAAGATGAAACACATTCCTCTGTTCCGGGTCCCAAGGTCTCCACTCTTTCTTCCTCACTAAATTATGAGGCCTGAACTTCCTCCAGAAGAATCTGCTCACAGCGTCAACCCCTATCTCTTAGGCATGCACGTAGCATCTTTTCTTCTCTGGAGTCATAGGTGAATGAAAGCAAAGCTTAGGCCTAGATCAACTTAACAAAGTTCTCCTAGGGTTAAGCAGCAAAAAGGGTTAATGATCAAGAAGAACCATTTCTAAACCTCTTATTTCTGGATTCAACTCTTGCCCCCAAGGAAACAGAAAAGGCTTGCGTTCAACCTGAAGAATGTGTGTGCTCGTATGTATGCACACATATGCATGGATGTTTCTTTTAAATCAATCTCCAAAGAACAAGTCTTACCTGTGTGGATGTATTCTCCCAAGAGCCACAAGTGAGCCTCTGCCTCTCTAGCCTAGCCCCAGTCCTCAAGCGATTAGCACTCGGTACTCAGTGGGTAACTAGTTGAAAAGTATTTTTAATTTGGTAGAGTCAAGGACCTCTGAGATGACTCTGATTTGTGATGCACCGAAACGTTCATCATTCTAGAAAAAGATAGGGGAGCGAGAGATGAGAGGGGACCACTTTCCATTTGTTGCACAATATTCTTAAGTATGTCCTAGTAGCATCTTCATGGAGTTGAAACCCAGAGTTGTTGAATCGTTGAATATATAGCTTAGGTCTCTGGGGATTTCCATTCATAATAATTCTCTTACTTCATGATTACCTTGACAAATTCTACAACACCTCTCTCTCTCCCTCTTCCTCCCCCTCTCCCTTTCCCTCTTCCCTCCCCTCCCCCTCCCTCCCTCTCTCCCTCCCTCCCTCTCTCTCTTTCTCTCTCTCTCCCTCCCTCCCTTTCCCTCTCTGCCATTTCTCCTGTTCTACAACTGTTCTGACCATCAGCCTCTATGAGACCTATTCCTGACCTCTTAGAGTCTGCATGTGTCCTACTTGGAGCCAAGTTTTTAACTCCACAAACAATGTTTGGCTTCACTGAGGGTTTCTTTGAAGACTAAGATCCTCTGTGTTTAAATAGAACTTTATTTCCAGGAAGCAGGACTGAAGTACAAATACTGCAGTCTGGGGCTACACCCGAAGGACATCACACTGAGGAAGTGTAGATGAGAAGCAGCAACCCTTGTTTGACAGAACAGCGACACAGGGACTGGTGAGCAGCAAGAAAATGGGCTGGGGACAGCTCCAGAGGGATCAGGAAAAGGAAAGATCCTAAGTCATCCCTGCAGGGAGCTCTAGAGGAGAGCAACCTCAATCCAGGACCAGCTTCCTGAGGCCTGAGTTCATGGCCTGTCCCAGGTGACTCAGTGAGCCTTTTCCCGAGGGAGCAATGAGAGACACCCTTTTCCTCACGAGCCTGCCTATTTAGTTAGTTTATTCAGGGACTGAAGCTGGCTTGTGAAACACACACAGCACAGCTTCTAGCAGCTTGATGGTAAGAGAGAAATCCTCCCAGCTTGGCTAGTGATCAGAGAAAACTGGAGTGAGTTAGCAGAGACACCCTGGGGCTGACCCAATGTGACTTCTCTCTGCAGCTGTAGGCAGGGTTAAAGCATAGTGGGAAGGGACAGAGACACTGCAAAGGCCAGCTTCCTCAGAGTAAACAGGATACTCTGAGATCACCTGCCCTGACAAGTCCTTCCCAGCTACTCCTAGGCTTCTGGAGGGTCTCATTGCCATGGTCTGCTCCTAGTCAGCGACATACGCTCAAAGTTAAGGGCTAGATTCAGACTTAACTTTCTGCTGACTCAGGAAAAAATCTTGGTGTACACTTTCAGAATAATTCAATAGTTTTTCAAATGAATCAAACCTGAGACCCTTTTCTATTTCCCAAAACTTGAGTTCCCCAGGGTATGAAACATGCAACTTTGCTTTTTTTTTTCTTTTTTTAAAAAAATCTATCTCTTTCTCTTCCATTAACACAGAACTCTGAGCAGCCTCTGAGATAAGGAGTAATTAATCTCTTTTCAATAACTAATAGGAGTTCTCAGAAGCAGTTGTGACCAGAGGACCTGCTGTCAAGGCTGGCTGTAAGGTCTAGGGCAGGATCTCTGCCTTCCCAGGCCTTGGTTTCTTACTGATTTTGGACTTGGCCAATTTTTTCCTTACTGTACTTCCTTAGGATGAGCAGTGTGGAAGAACACGGAGATAAGGCCCCAGGCTCCCTGAAAATGAAATGTGCGCTTTTCCTTAAATGTGGGCTGTGTTAGCTTTCCCTTAAAGGGTTTCACTAGGGCTATGTGTGGGACTCAGTAGCAGAGTACTTGCCTAGCACATGCAAAGTCCTGGATCAGAACTTCAGCATTGGAGAAAGGATCTTGGTTTAAAATATTATCAGGAAAAGAGGGAGGGAGGGATAAAGGAAGGAAGGAAGGGAGAGAAAGAGGGAGGGATAAAGGAAGGGAGGAAGGGAGGGAAGGAGGGAGGGAGGGAGGGAGGCAAGGAGGGAGGGGGAGGGAGGGAGGGAGGGAAACTCCTGACCTTGGTTTCTAGAGTAAATGTCATGAAAAAACACTCAGTCAGAGAGGGGAGAGGGTACCATTTGTAAATGAGTGTACAGACATCCACGTGTCTTCATACCATCCCCATCCGTTCCACAGCCAGACCATCTCTTCCTCAACGGACTTTGAGGCAAGGCCAATTGAGGGTTGCTTATACCTCACCTTGTTAACCTTGATCCTCACGTCATTGCTATGCAAAGCATCAACTCTACAATAAAGAAAATGCTGAACACCATTAATGAATATTTTATATTTCAGAAAAACTAAAACTCACCAAAAGACTTCATTGCATTGCAGATTCTTTGACCCTCCCACACTGCACTTGTGTTTAAAGGTTCCAGTGGAAAATTACAATGTCCCAACTTCTTAGAACTCCAAAGGTCATATAAACCATGCTCAAGGAACATGATCAACCTGGGCAGACCCTGGCATCAAAATGAAAACCAAGTGGCTGAAGAAGGAATTTCTCCCAGGAAGAACTACCAGGAAAAATAAGAGGAAAGAATGGGATCATGGGAAGCCTCACCCCAGATCAACCTATAGACACATCCCTCAGATGCAGTCCTTCTGAGTCCATGGATCTAAGCTACACATACTGTTCCTCTCCTCTGCATCTCCACAGCCATGGGTGTCTTCGTATGCAGGTGTGGAGCCCAGATGTGAGTAGTTAACCAGAGGAACCAAGGTAGACCAGATGTTGCAATCTAGGTGGAGCAATCAGGTAAAGCAAATTTAAAACATCAGTTTATCAAGTGGATCAGGCTCATCAGGCTAAGGTCCAACTACCCCATTCAGACCAATATGGTCCACTGGTGAAAATTTCACACCAAAAAATATGAGAGCCAATAGAAGTGTATGACAGGCTCAGATGAGCACTTTACTATGAGTAATGTGCATGACAAAAGTCGTTTCTGGACAGACTGGTAGAGTACTTGCCTAGCATTCAGCGGGCCCTGGATTTAACTCCTTGTACCTCAAGAAAATATTTCAGGACACATACATCCATAATCTCATACAGAATTGAAGGTTCCTCAGGTGTACCACTTTGATTCTTTGATGCATTTTCTATTCCATTTCCATTGGGTTTCTTTCCACACCTTTGGAGGAAGCATTGTAAACTATCTTACCATTTAACTTTCTTCTGTTGATCTTTCCATCTCAATCTCTTCCTTAACAGCATCTTCCTACGTCTGAGTGAATACACCTACCGATCTTGCAGAGACTGAGGCATAAATTCCTTGAGGTTAAAAGATCGTGTCTAATTATCAGTGACTCTGGTGCCTTCAGGGATGACAAGCAAGGCTACAGGCTGCAGTGCCAAGATGTACTTTGACAGTTCCATGCCAGTAAATCTTTTTCTCGATTTTCATTCTATTGTATTCTTTGGTTAATCAATTAAGAGTCTCTTAGGTAATTCTTCAACCAAATATTTATTGAGCACCTCATCTGTTCCCACCTTGACATTGGGAAGGTTACAAAAATGGTCTCAAACAGTCCAAGTTAGGCTGAGTGCTGAAGGTTTTTTGCTTGTTATGAAAAAATATTTAACACACAGAAAAGGATAAGATCAAAACACAGTACAGTATCAGCCAGTGAAGCCCACATTTCAAGAGCTCTTTGTGAAGTCTATACTATGAAAACAGAGGAACTGGAGAGATTTTCTATTCATGCCAGGCCTAAACAGTCAGTATGGCCTCATAGAGGATCATACAAGTTAGTCCTAATGTGAGCTGATTCAGAGTCCAGATAGATGACCAATGTCTTCCAAGGCAGTGTCCAGATAGAATAGCAATGTCTTCCAGGACAAGGAATGATGGCTGTCCATTGAGTGCAGCAGTTCCACCTTTCAGGATATGACATACTCTCTGTAGCCAAGAATAGTTCAACAGAAGAGTGGTTTTTTGCAGTATAGCTAGGGATAGAAAAATCTAACACCATTAAATAATAATTAATGATAATAATTATTATTAATGATGATGATTTTCCAGAAATAAGTTGGCTCTTCCAATATTGCCAAATTAAGCTCAAAAAATAGACTGCTGACTTAGTAGAAGCCAAGTGCAGTATCTCCAGGCAATTTTTGTCAAATCAGAGTTTATGCTGGTGGGCTAAGGTTCCAAAGTCCACATGTAGAAAAACTGGAAAGCAGAGGGGAATCCATAATCTGAATCACTGTCACCAGAGAAATCTGGGTAAAGGAGTTCTAGCATCACCAGTGACTCCCCAAGCTACTTGGGCATCATAGGTAAAAGAGTGTTGTTGGACACTGACCATGTTTTCCTAAGGTTTAGCTGACCCAGGCTAGGTAGGCCCTGGGTCTACCTATACACAAGAGAAAGAAGACTGATGCATGGAAGACTGTATATTGGACTTGACACACAGAATAGGTTAAGATTCAAGCATCAGGCCTAGAACTTTCTCCAGTGCAACTTTGAGCAACAATTAAGTCTCAGCTTTGCTTTAGAGTTACAGAGCCACTCTTTGTGATATATTTGGAGATTATCTGCTCTTTGAGCCTAGTGTCAATTTTTTTCACACACATCACTACCACTACGTTGTAGATTGGTTCTAATGTTATTTATGTTAATTTGGCTTCCAAAATCACTTGGAAATCACATGTCTGTGTGTGAGATGCTGATGGTTCCTGCTCCCAGTGGATTCTATCTTTTTTTTTTTTTTTTGGTTTTTTGAGACATGGTTTCTCTGTGTAGTCCTGGCTGTCCTGTGACTCATTCTGTAGACCAGGCAGCCTCGAACTCAGAAATCCACCCGCTTCTGCCTCCCAAGTGCTGGGATTAAAGGCATGCACCACTACCGCCCAACTCCCCAGTGGATTCTAATTGGCAAATAAAGTTGCCAGCAGCCAATGGCTGGGTAGGGAGACAAAGGTGGGAATTTGAGGCTCCCGGGCAAGAAATGGGAGGGAAGAGGAGATAGCTATTGCCCGGGAGGAGAAGGCCCAGCTAAAGAAGAGTAGGACAGAAAGGCAGAGACTGACAAGATGTAAGAATCTGTGGTTATGGCCCAGAAGGGCTGCAGGCCTGGGCCTGTGATGGCTAGAATGGAAAATAGTTTTTAGAAGTAATAATTCAGGAATATCAGAGTGGAGAGTATGTTAGCCACGGGGAGGTTTAGAAGTGCCCAGTCATTGTGCTGTTCAAGGCATATTAAAATAGAAGGCTCTGTGTGTGTGTGTGTGTGTGTGTGTGTGTGATTCATTCGCAAACCCACAACATTGGAGTGATAGCGAGAAGCACACCCACAGCTGCCAACGGGTGTGATAGTGAGGTAGCAAGAAATGAGGTGAATTTAGGTTGGATTACTATACTACCACAGCAATAGCACTGCCTTATAGAGGCAGGGTCTCTGTATGTAGCTATGTTAAACACTTTTTGTTACGTGACAAAACATCTGAGCAAATCAACTTTAAAGAAAAAAGTATATTTTGGCTCACAGTTTCAAGGTTTCGGTCCATGGCTGCAGACTGCAATGGGCCTGTGGTGGGGCAGAGCATCATAGCAAGCAGCCTGGAGCATGTGACAGAGAAGAGTGCTTGCTTTCTGGAGACGAGGAAGCAGAAAGCCAGAGAAGAAGATGTTAGGGGTGTAGATAGATGTTTCAAAGCTGTAATTGCATTTTTAAAAGTGATACTCTTTTCTATTCTGGCTAGCTCCCAAATAAATGAGACAGCGTATAAGATTTAAGCTTTACAGCACAGTAGCTGAGCAGTTATAAATCTATTCTATTCTTCTAAACTACTCTGTCTACCTCCTAGCCAAAATCCCCAAGATACTTGCATTTTAGTATTCGTCTGGCTCCCTCTGGTCCAGATGTTTTCCCATAGTGCCCCTCCCCCTGACACCCTTTGCTAGTGGTGAACCCTCTCTTCCTCTTTCCACATTTTTCCTGGCTGGGATAAAAAGTCCAGCCCTAGTCTCTCTTCTGCTCAGCCACTGGCAGATCAGCTTTTATTGACAAGTCAGAGAATAAACGGAGAGCAATATTTCCACAATAGTCATACAGGAGAGACTTCGAATAAGTATTACAATGCTGTGCTTTGACTGCAACCAGATACAGGGGCAGAGAAATCAGCCTTTGAGTAGTACAAGGGTAATCTTTACAACGTATGCAGTAACATTATGCCAACACTAAGCCACATCTTCAATGGCTTCCTTCCTCCAACTGGGCTCCACTTTCCACAGCATCCACACCCAATGGTCCACTCAATTATGGATCTAGCAATGGATCGATTCACTGATTAGGTCATGAACAAGTTGCTTCCCCAAATCGCTATGGAGATAGGGGGAACATTGCACCAGGTACCAAATCATCAACATATGAACCTTCTAGGGGGACACGACACATCTAATCCACAAGAGTAGTCTAGCTCCATCTTGAACTTGAATTTGTGTTGCCCAGGCTTCTGTGGTGGCCTTGAACTCACAATCCTCCTTCCTCATCCTCTCAAAAATACACGTATCCTCCCTAATATTTAGGTCCAAAATTTGAATGAAACTGATTCCTTATCTGTGCCTTCCCCATGCTCATCCAGCCCCAAGCCACCCATGAATCCTAAGCTAACTTTGATGATTCCTTAAAAGAGGGGACCAAACCTGTGTCTTGGTAAATGATTAACAATGGGATTGATAAGTAATAAAAGCACTTTTCAGCTCCTGTAGTCCAAATTTTCGTACCATGCTAGTTTTACGTCCGGCATGATATCCTTAAACTTGAAGCAGGGAGAAGGTTCATACAAGAGAATTACCGGCGGGTGCATAGACAACCCTGAACACATTAGCACCCCAATCCAGCAACAAAATTATGTTCTAAGTAATGAGGCACATCTCTATTCAAGTATCCCTTTCTGCTTGATACCAACAACCACAGCTTCCTATGAGCTAGGAGTTATTCAGCACAAGTGTTTGACTAAAACCAGAGTTCCATGCAGGGCTAATTTGTATGCCGTACAAGGGATTCCACGAAGCCAAGGAAAATAACGATGAAGGCCTATTGGGAATGCATGTCAGCCCTCAACAAGATAATTTCAGAGCCTGTCTGTTTAAGAATAAACAAGAGAGTCAGGCATGATGGCACATGCCTTGAATCCCAGGACTTGGGGGAAACGGCAGGCAGATCTCTGTAAGTTCAAGGCTGGCCTGGTCCACAAAGTGAGTTCCAGGACAGCGAGGGCAGTTATACAGACTGTCCTGAAACAAAACAGAACACAAACAAATAAATAAAAGAATAAAGAAGAGAAAATCAACAGGTATCCTCAAAGAGTTCTGACTCATGGATTAAATAGCAAAGAGAAGTCTTTGCAGGAATGGGTGATGCTCTTAAATATTTTTACTCTAAAAGTAACTACTTTAAAAGATTTATTTTTTTTTATATATGTGAGTGTTTGCCTGCATGTTCATTTGTGCACCACATGCAGGTCTGTTGCCTATAGAGGCAGAAAGAGAATGTGGGAGCTCCTGGAACTGGAGTTACAGATATTCGCAAGCTGCCATGCAAGTTCTGGAAACTGAAACCAGGTCCTCTGCAAGAGGGGCCAGAGCTAACCCTGAGACATTTCTCCAGTCCCCAAAAGTAACTTTTAAAGTGAAACACACACACACAACTTATCATTAGATAATAGGTGAAGCCTCTCATGTACACCAGATTGTGAACTGTTCTCGCGGCAGATATTACAACCATGTGAGCAAGACACATTCCCCAGCAGTATAAGAAGGTTTAAGATTATGGTTTTGTAGATCCTGTTTCTCCACAAGGAAAGTTCTGCTAATTTGAGGGTTGTATCCATCGCTAAAAATACATTATATATTAATAATATATAACTATATAATAATTATAATATATAAATATATAAAAATATATTAATATATAAATAATAAATATATAATATATATCAAAAGCCACTGAACTTTTGGGATTTAACAGTAGGTCTTTATCTAGCAACTAAGCCTTCGAGGCTTCTACTCTCTGGGTGGACTTGGCTGACCTTGCCTAGGTCATATGTCTGAAGGTGACGGATGTTGACCCTTCTAGAAAGATCTCAGCTGAGATGAGTGGAGGAACTCAGTCTACTTCAGGTATCTGTCTACAGCCAGCAGGCTATCCTGCACAAGATAGTAGCAGTAACCAGGAAGAAGTAACAGGTTAAGATGCCCAGGTCTCATTCAAGCCACTTTGTACATTATACCCCACTAGCCCAAGCAAGTTGCACGGAGAGCCCTGATTCAGAGTGTGGCAGAATAACACGGTAAATGGTGAGAATGGAGGGCTTGCCTCTTAATGCAATCATTCTAATAGGAAGGTTGTAACACCTTCTAATTAATAAGGCAGGGAAGGGACTAGGAGGAATGGCCATGTGACCCACCAGCCACTCTTCCCTAAAGCTTTCTTCAAGGCTTGAACACCAATAGGATGAGGGGGAGGGGTTACATTATTCTTTTCAAGTGAGCTAGCTGAACAGCCCACATTTTCCCAATGCTGTCCTGCTCTATTCAGAATAAAGACTCGGGCAATAGGCCATGCTTGGATGCCTCGGACCATCTGCCAACAAAAACAGAAAAAAAAATTAATTATGAATGGTGTCTTCCCATGCTGATCATTTATTGTAAAGGATTTCTCCAGTTTGTTTATAATAGCTGTTGCCTAAGGGTGCATGCTGTATAAATTGTCTGATTACAGGATACAGAGCGCTTCTTAATAGGCCTCAGCTGATTAGGAGAAGGGAAAGAAATTAAAGAGGCCATTTCCCTTTAGGTATGCAAATACCTTCCAGAACAAAGGACACAGATAGGATAGCCCCCGAAGAAACCCACCCTCTTTTCTTTCTACCTTGAATTATGTAGCAGCCAAAGAGTAAGCTTCAGTGCATGCGTCAGCTGAGATGTGAATGGTCCAGTAATTGACACAGTACTCACACCAGAAATGCATGTTACACGTGGAGCTACAAGGAGCCCCCTGGGCAGCCCTGCCTACAAATTGTGTGGGGTTTGCAGCTATCTGAATTGCTTCTGAGTTTGTGTCATTTTACTCTGGCTCAGGGAGCTAACCCTACTTGGGTCTCATTGGCCTTGTCATCTTTGAATCCAGAGAACGCCCGCCAGCTTCTGGCAGGAGGGCTGTGGGAAGGCAGACTGGGTGTGGAAGAAAAACAGAGTCACTGGGATGGATCCAGGGTGAGACTGGAGCTCCTATCCTCACAGACAAATCTCACGGACGTGCATACCTGTGCACACCTTCATGTATGTGGAACTGTCTACATTCCCAAGATTCCCCCCCCCCTTTGAACATGGTCAGGGGTGATTTCAAGGATATATTCCACTGAGCACAGTTGCCTTTCCACGCTGTGGGTTCCACATCTGAAGATTCAAGAGAAACAGAGAGAAAATATTAAGAAGAAAGCATCTCTTCTGAACATATGGAAGAACTGCCTAAGTTCTGTAGAATAACAGCCATTTACAGACCGTTGGTAGAGTGCTACAGATTGCAAGTCATCTAGAGTTGATTGAAAGACAGTACATGGGAGGGGTGAAAGTGTAGCTCAGTGGTAAAGTATGATAAATCTCCAACACACACACACACACACGAAAATGAAGATACAAAGTAGATAGGAGGATGTGTGTAGCTTACAGTCAAATACTACACCACTTATTTAGGAGACTTGGGTACCTGTTGATCCATAGGGCTCCTGGGACCATTCCCCTATAAACATGTGCTAAATTCTGCTTTCCATCACTGTGACAAAATACTTGAGGGAATCTACTTTTAAAAGGAAGAAAATAATTATTCTAGCCTATACCATCAATGTTTCAGACCATGACCACATGGCTTCGTTGTCACTGGGCCTATGGTAAGGAAGAACATTATGAAGAGAACACATGATGGAGCAGAACTGCTTCTGTCACCATAGCCAGGAGGCAGTAGAGAAGCATGTCTACCAAACTATGACGCCACCTATGGAGTAAGCTATCTATGAGACCAGAGCCTTCAAGATCCCACCACTTCCAGAGTGTCCCACCTCCGAACACGCCAACAGCTCGTGAAAACTGGTGGGGGAGGTGACATTTAAGACCATAATCAGCGTGGAGACATAGCTGTGACTTCATTTCTTCAAGGAGTAAAGACTTTACAAGTCTTTATTCTTAATGAGCTATGGTAGTTAAGATAGATAGGAAGATGGGGCTAGTGAGGGAATTCCTCAGTCAGGGCTCTGCAGTGAGGGTACCACAGAGAGGGATCTTCAGTAGGAGTCCACAGTGAGGGATCCACACTGACAGGACTCTGCAGTGACAGGGCTCTGCAGTGACAGGGCTTCGCAGTGACAGGGCTCTGCAGTGACAGGGCTCTGCAGTGACAGGGCTCTGCAGTGACAGGACTCTGCAATGACAGGGCTTCACAGTGACAGGGCTCTGCAGTGACAGGGCTCTGCAGTGACATGGCTCTGCAGTGACAGGGCTTCACAGTGACAGGGCTCTGCAGTGACAGTGCTCTGCAGTGACAAGGCGCTGCAGTGAAGGCTCTGCAGTGATGAGTTCTCAGTGAAGAAGTAAATGCTCTATGTCTGTGAATTTGAAGCACTAGTGATGTTATGACAGAAGGAAAAACTTGTTTGCTTAGTTTGTTGTTTGTTTGTTATTGTTATTTCTTTTGTTTTATTTGAGACAGAGTCTCACACTGTAGTCCTGTCTGGCCTGGAACTTACTATATAGCCCATATCTTCCTGGGATTTGAGGAAGCCCTCTTAACTCAGCCTTCCGAGTAGAGGGAGATCAAGCTCTTAGCACTGTCTGGGAGGCCCTTCCTTGCTTAAGGTTTACTAATGCATCCTGTCAAAGATTCATCAGAGCTAATTCACATTCACTACCCAGCCCAGCCCTATGCACTCAGTGATTTAAATAGCAAACCATTCAGGAATCAGGAACCTGGGCAGAATTCAGCTGGGTCCCCTGCCTCAGGCTCTCTCAGAAGGCTGCAATCAGTGTTGACTGAGGCTCCAGCACCATCTCCAAGCTCCACAGGGGAAGGGTATGCTTCCAAGCTTGCTCTATGGTTATTGGCAGGACTTAGATCTTTATAGAGTGTGGCAGATAATCATACACAGTTCCTTGCCAAGTGATTCTCCACTCAGGGAAGCCACACAAAAAGAGCCAGAGAGAAGCCAGGAAGACGGAGTGAGAACCTCGCATGATCTAGTCTCTGACTGAAGTGGTAGAAACCACACTGGCTGAATTCTGTTGAGTGGTAAATCACTGTTCTACCCACACTCAATGGACAGAGGTCACACAAAGACATGTACATCAGGGGACAAAGTCATTGGGAGCCATGTTAGATGACATTTACAAGACCCCCTTTTCATCATTTACTATTTTCAAAAGTCTCAAAACCTCTTGCTGTGCCTTCTCAGAGGACTGATCCCCAAAGCTGGCTCATGCTGTTGCCCTTGGCAGCCCTGGTTCCCTCTTTGTATTTTTTATAAATGATTGATTTGCTCATCACTCAAATACCAATTCAAATGTCACCTGCTTAAAAACATAGATCTTTCAAGCACTGTCTAGAAGGTAGTCATTTTCAGCCGTTAGCTTTCTATCTCTCTTGATTTGTTTTCAGAGGCTTTGCGAACAAAATTAACTATTTACTCCCTTGCTTATTTCTGTTACTTCCACTCCAGGTTAGAAGCACCACGAGGCAATGAAGAGACCTGGCCTGTATTGTATTTCTAGAGCAGTGCTCATAGCAAATGTGTTATATTTGATAAGTCAGGAAGAATTTAGTGAATCCTATGTAATAGAGCTGCATTAGTCAAGGGTCTCTAGAGTAATAGAACTTATGGAATGAATCTCTCTCTCTGTCTCTCTCTCTCTCTCCATCTTTATATATATGTGTGTGTGTGTGTGTGTGTGTGTGTGTGTGTGTGTGTGTATACCCACACAATTTATATAAAATAAAGTGAATTTATTGAAATGACTATCAGGCTGCATTCCAACTAATCCAACAATGACTGACTGTGAAGAGAAAGTCTAAGAATCTAGTAGTTGCTCAGTCCCACAAGGCTGTGTGTCTTAGCTGGCATTCTATACATGCAGGAATCAAGAAGAGGTGGGCTCCAGTGTCAGTGAAGGACTGGATGTGTTAGAAGGACAAGAAGGCAAAGATCAAAATTTTCCTTCTTTCAAGTTCTTAGTTAGGCTTCCAGCAGAAGGTATGGCCCAGACTAAAGGTGTGTTTTCCTGCCTCAAAGGTCAGGACTAGAAGTGAACTCACCCACATCAAACCAAGCAGAAAACCTTTCCAAGATGAGTCCTCCATTTCTGGATTGTAGCTCATTCCTGAGTAGTCAAGCTGACAACCAGGAACAGCCATCACAACAGCCCTAGTTCCGATGTTCATACAGGTCTTTTCACCTCCCAATGCCTCAGTTTCCCAATATATAAAATAAAACTGTAGCTCTCCAGACTTCCTTTGTCCAAGGAGAAGTTAAAGGTATCTGAAAAATATGCCAGCTTTAGTGTATAAACACAATATCATTTTTTAAAATGTGTAATTCCTAGGGCCAAAAGTTCTCTTGCTAATCCAATTTAAGCACAGCAAAGCCATAAGGAAGCCAGGCATGGGAGCCTCTGACCATAGTCCCAGGACTTGAGTGGTTGAGGCAGTAGGATTGCAAGCTCTAGGCCAAGCTGCCTGTTATAGTAAGACACTTTGGTAAAACAAAAAACAAAAAGGAGGGGGAAAACTGGATGATTCCAGAATCCAGAATCACTCCGGGGTGAAACTAAACCCTCTGTTCCGATGTTGATTTTTCTCACAGATTATGAGGTCTTAAGCTAAAACAAAGGTTACAGACTAAGATGACTGAGCAGAGCCAAGCCATTTTAGAAAGAAAAACCGAGCCACTGTATCTCATTAGGAAACTTCTCAGGTTATTTCTAAATCTCCAAGAAAAGAAAGTGTAGGCAATACTTCTGGATGCAACCTAACAGAATCCCCTCTGCATGTGTGCTGTTGTCTAAGGCATAAAGACTGGGAAGCAGCGAGGGCTCAGGCAGCTGAATCAGGACACTTCCCACATCCAAAAGGTAGCTTACTGGTCGTTTCACATCCTCCATGGATGAATGGATGGAGCGATGGACACCAAGCATATAAAGCTGAAAGAAGCTGGGGTTTGGCCTGTGTGTGTTTGTCATAAAGTTTCCCGCTGTGTCGAGATGGTAGCATAAGGGAAGCCTCAACATCAAGAGTGTGAGAACTCCAACCCTGTCTCTGTGTCAGATACCTGGGGCTGCAAAGGCCTCCTCCTCAGACTCCATACCACCATGTTTGCTAGACTGTCGCTCACAGGGTGGTATACTGGAAAAGTAATTTTCAGGGACTAGGTCAAGAAACTTCTAAGATTGACAGGTGACTGAGAGATGTCCCAAAGGCATGATAGGAAAAGAACAGAGGAAGAGCCAGGAGCCACACATTTGCTGTGTGTGACTTCATTTGACCTCAAAGAGAGGGAGGGTGTTAACAAAACAACTATCTTACTACACAAGAAGACTCACACAGGACATGGAGATCAGATTATAAATTTGGGTTACTGGGCCCAGACTTACACATTTTTTATTTTCTTTCTTATGATTAATTAATTAATCAATCAACTATTTCCGCACTGGGATTGAACCTAGGACCTTACATATGCTGGTAAATGCTCTACCACTGAGCTGTTTTTCCAACCTTTTTCTGTTTTTCAAGTCGGGGTCTCACTAGGTTGCCCATGATACCTTGAGCTCATGCTGTTGCCCAGGCTGGCCTGGACCTGAACCTGAACTCCTGCCTAAGCATCTGAGTAGCTGGGATGACAGGCATAGCTCAGGCTCTCTGGAGCCCCCACTTTTAGACTGTTGACACCAGTTACTGCTCTGTTAAGCTCTCCCTGTGTTCCAAGCTCTGGGAAAAGCTATGCATGCACTAACTCAGGTTTCTTACCACTGTTCCAAGAGGCAGGAACTATTTTTATTTTTCTCATTTCATAGAAGTCTAAGCTCAGAGAGGTGAAGTGGAAGTTTCTGGAGATGTCAGGTGATACAGACTCATGTAGAATTCTGCTAAGGCAGACTCATGTGATGTTTTATTGAGGCAAGACTTGTGGCAAGACACATGATGTTGAAGAGTATGAATAGAACTCAATGGACAGTGATGGCAGGCCTGCATAGCTAGTTTTGCAGTGCTTGGACCCCCCCTTCTAGCCCACTGTCCAAAGATAGGGGAGAAAAGATGTTAAATAGGACAACTGGATATGGACTTGTTTAGAATTAATTCTTTGGGGGGAATTCTAATCTCTGTTTATCGGGATACCAGCGGTCCAGTTCAGTAGTGTCAGGATACCAAACATGGCGAATCAGCAGTAGTGGCACGACCCAGCAGAAACAGCCAGGACTCCACCAAATTGGCACAAGTCATCAGGAGTAACCAGGACCAGCCAGGGATACCAGGAGAAGTTCTCTGACATGCCTCTGTCAATGAAGTAAAAATCAGCAAAGACTAAGATTCGAGACCAACGAAGTGTTGCAAAGCTAGCTATGCAAGTGCAGTCACTGTTCATTGAGTCGTATTTATACACTCTCCAAACATCACATGTCCTCCCACGGGTCTTGTCTCAGCAAAACACCACATGAGCCTGTCTTAGCAAAATACCTCGTGAATCTCTATCACCTGACATATCCAGAAACTTCTACTTCAGAGAGGTTAACTAACTTGCCCAAGGTCACACAGCTAGGATTTCATCTCATCATGACCCCAAGGCATCTCATTTCAAAGAAAAGTGTCATGCTCACTGTCATTTACAGCCCTCTAAGACTTAACTAAGTGTCCAGCCAAACATGTTCCCTATGTACCTAGGTGTGATGAGCTTAGTGGCTATGAAGCTAGCTTCTGTGACTGGTTCTCTTCCTTTATCATCAGTAATTCTACACATGATGCATTGAAGTGATTATTGGCAACTTGTCCTGGTAGCATCTTTTCACTCTCAGAGGAATATATGTAGCTCTGAGAAAAAAACATGAGATCCAAAATCATTTAACTCACTCTAAAATCACTTCAACTGTGAATTCTGTTTGTATTCCCAAAGGAGAAGACAGTGTTTTTCTTCTGGTGACCAGATAAATAAAATAGGATCCACCCACAAAACGCAATATCATTTGGCAATAAAAAGAAAGAAAACCTTGACAGAGGCTATAACTGGATGAACTTTAGAAATATTATCCTTATTAGAAGCACAGAAACCAACCCAAGGCCACGTGCAGCCTCTCCCATTTACGTGGCTCACCCATTTACGTGGCTCACCCAGAGGAGGTCAATCTACGGAGGCAGCAAACATGAGCAGACGGGGCTGGAGTGCAGGGAGGTTTGGGGGTAACAGATACGGGGGCACAGGACACTTTCCAAGGCAATGCAAATGTCTTAAAACTGATTTAGATAATGTTTTTTCTAATTATCATTGAGCTTGAAATCATGAACTGTACCCTTTAAGTAATTTCTATGAACAAATTAAATCTTCACAAAGCTAATAAACACAGCTCTATCGTACAGCATGGTGACTATTGCTAACATTTTAAGAACGTTAGTTCTTGAAAGCTGCCAGGAGAGCGAACTGTGAATGTTCTCATGGCAGAAGTAGAGAGTATATGAAGTCCTGATGCCTATGTGCAGTACTGCAGGTCAGTACAGCCCTGTTACTTCCCAGTTTCGGAAGGGTGAATTGTACAGCATGGATACAATTGTTGCCTTTTGTTTTGTTTAAGAAAACCTGAACAAGCAAAGTTAAAGGAAGCAGCAACCAAAAGGCCCTAAGTGAAGAAGGTTTAGGATACAAAATGTATGGTTCCAGTTGAAGTGTGAATCAGTCATCTTTAAATTTTGACTTCCGAACAAAACCAAGCGCTTTCATTTTGCTCCTTTACAAAGAACAATTCTTACAATTTCTTTCTCCTGTTAGTCATTTGAAAGTTGATGACTGGGCTGGTGAGATGGATCAGCAGTTAAGAGCACTGTCTGCTCTTCCAGAAGTCATGAGTTCAAATCCCAACAACCACATGGTGGCTCATAACCATCCGAAATGAGATCTGATGTCCTCTTATGGACCGAGCAGAGCCAGAGCAAGGGGGAGAAGGGAAAGGGAGGAGGGTAGAGAAAGTTGATGGTTTTTAAACAAAAATACATGCAGCCTCCACTGGCCTAGAACTCCCTATATAGACCAGGCTAACTTCAACTCACAGAAACTGTCTGCCTTTGCCTACCTAGTGCTTGCTGGCATTAAAGGCCGTGCCTGACCTTTCTACTGTTTGAAAAGTCCAATGAAAGGCTTCTCTGCCCTTGGACAGGAGCTTCTTGCCAGCTGCGGCTCCACTACTGGTAATACTTGCTAACGCACAGTGTATGTGTGATGGTAGAGTAACGAGCTTCCAATCATCCCCACCCAAACCACGACCTGACTTATCCAATCTCCGCACAAACCCACAGACTCTTGAGGATGGATTCTGAATTTCTTGTTGCTAAAATTGAGCCTACTTTCTAGCTGACTTTGAAGTTACGGGATGTGCAGTTGAGGAACATAATGGGAGCCTAGCTTCATCCCTCAGAGCAGGAGAGAGCGAAAGGAATCTTGGGGCTGGGGCTGGGAGTATCACACCTGGTCTTCTGGCTCCAACTTGGCGCCATCAGCATTCAGCTTACTGGGGTCAGTGGCCAGAGCTGCTGTGGGGTTTGTGCACCACGATGTGGCTATGGCTCTCTGCTGATCCCTCCATAGGGACACCTCAGCTCTCTTCTGTTTCCATGAGAACACTAGGATGTGGTCATCATTTCTCCCTCCCCACAGCTTTCTAGTGTGTAGGACTCCAGTCACCCAGAGCAACAGCCTGTCCCCTACTGTCACTTTGCTGGTTTTCTGCCCTGCCCAAAGTGCTCAGATATTAGGTCTACCACTGTAAATGCTTCCCTGGTTAGAGATGGGAAACTCCTCTAGATGACATTAACCCTAGAATGCAGACTGAGCACAGTGGACTGTCTTCCACGCTGTCCGTGGGTCTTCCCAGTCAGCCACAGCTTGAACAGGACACAAGGGCAACCTCTTCTGAACAAGACGGCATTCACCAGCAAGCTACCCTTGGTGTCACCCGCAGCATTGGCTTTTTCTGCTTCTCCAGCAGTGTACCTTTAACAGCAACTCTTCTCTGTAGCTTAGCAGATTTTGGACCTATCAATGGTCCACAATTATGCAAATTGATTCTTTAAGATGCACGCATACACAACATATCGATATAAATGTATACACATGCACACATATACATGTATACAGGTATATTATACACATACCTACATTCACACAAAGCATATACACACATGTAAACATACACACACACATGTGTATACACACACACACACAGATATATATACATTGCACACACATCTACACATAGGCACATATACACCATTGGTTCCAGGTTTCTCTAGTGAACCCTAATACACTCCCAGGCTTTGACCTGTAGTTCTTAGGCTAATCTGTCACGTAAAGTTCTTGTATGTGCACCCTGGCCTCAGTGTCTATTTATGGGGTAGCTGGAATACAATCCTGTTTCTTGCTGAGAAGGAATGTAGTACGTGTTGGGGTGGGCCTTGTGTGCAGATCCGAAAAGGCTCCTATGTGATGTCCTTCTCTACCTGGTGTTCGTCTGACCTTCAGCTGATCTTTGCTTTTGGGTATCTCTGTGCCGTAGGCCCCGTGGCCCCACTCACACAAGTGAGCAAGTGAACTCTCAGAGGCTGAGAGCCTATTCCTTAATCATCCCTCTGGAGTGTTCAGTACCTCTCCACCTCATGTGAGTCTGAACATCTTTGCTGAATGCAGGTGTTGTGAAGGAAGGAAAGATACGACTGGGTTGTAGGCTGGAATCCACACCTGCCAACCTTTCCCACAATATCCCAGTGTTTCTGCTGTTAGGACCCAAAATGCCTGATTTAAAAAAAAATGTGCGTGCACATGAGAGAGGTGAGGAAGGGAAAAGGAGAGGACAAGAAAGAACTTCAGGAGCCCCTTTGGAAAGCAAGCGAGTTTTGCAAAGCAACATTTTGATGAGTTAAGTGCAAATGAATCAGGGATAATGAGAAACACGTGGACTAAATTTCCCCTAAAATATACGAGTTTAAAAATTAAGAGGAAAAACTGCTTGGGGAAAATGTGTTTTAAGTTTTTACCCCAACTGAAAGCATTCACAGAGCTGAGCGAGATATGTGCTGAGCTCACAGAACGATCAGCCTGTCCACTGTGGGCAGATAGAATGATAAAGAGAGATCCCTTAGGGGACGGCCTGGCCAGAAATAGGGCTTCACCACAGAGCCACTCTAGGCTTCCAGGCTGTAAATGGGGTATTTAGAGCCATATTGCTTTTCTTTCATTAATTCTCCATGCAACAGAAAGCTCTGAACTCTGGGCATAACACTAATGAATAAATAATACGGTCGTTTGAGAACATGAATTATATTCAGTGATTTTTATTAAAGGTCTCTGAGGTCTATATTAACAAGAGGCCCAAGAAGCAAAGGAGACGTACTAGGGCCAACCCTGGCAGAAGAACCATGGTGAGGGACTTAGCTCATCAGCTATGAGTGACAATGGCAGGTGCCAATAAGGAACACAGAGCACATGGCCCGCTGCCAGTTGGAGCAGCAATCCTGCTTTTTAATAACCTGCTGGAGACAGTTCTTTTTCCCAGCCCAGAGGTGACAGCAGAATTCTGTCCCTTCCATCAGAAGCTTAGACAGGACCATTGGTCTCTTTTCACATGCTCAGAAACAGGGACAAAGGTCCAGTTTTCTTCGAGCGAACAGAATTTTTAGGTAAGAGAAAACATAGTGTTGGGGATGGGAGAGATTTATTTGGTTCTGAAGAAGGAACTCTTGGAGATGTCAGCCTTAGACTGGAAACATTGTGAATTCTAGAACCATTTCTGGTAACATCAGATCTAGACACATGGACAGATGTGAAAGTCAGGAGAAGCTTTGACACCTGGTCTTGAAACTTCACCCTGGGGTCACAACTGCTCTTCCCAAGAAGAGTGGAAAGGGGACTCAGAGGAGGAGGAACAAGAAGAGGGGGAGCAAGAAGAGAAGAGACAAAAAAGGAGACAGAGGAGGAGGAAGAAAAGGAAGAGAATGAGAAGAAGATAGCAGATCAGAAAGGGAGGAGGAGGAAAAAAAGTGGAGAAGGAAAAGAAGAAGAAGCTGCAGACGGCAGAAAAGAGGAGGCAAAGAAACATGGGTTTCATGTGCATCTCCAAATACCCCAGCCCTTGGGAAGCTGAGGCAGGTGGATTACAGGCTCACAGCTAGCCCAGTCTGTAGAGCAAAACCCTATGTGATACATAAATAACAAAAAACCTATGAACTACTACCTAGATTCTAATTCTCTACCTACATTCTTCCTACAGTGACCTTCAGTGCCGTCAGATTCATTCAAAGCCCTGTGCTAACTCCAACCTGAATCCAAAGCCAAGTGGAACCCCCACGTGTATACTGTGCTGTAAGAACATTCAGCCACGAACATCCAGGAAGGATCAGAGTTCTAACTGAAGAAAAACGTATTTCTAAAAGCATATCCTTCCTTCCTTCTGAGCATCATGACTGAACGTTTAACAGCTACGGTTGAGGAGTCTCAAGGAGTTCCAAGGCTACCAAACCCAGTTCACCACAGTCTGATATAAGACGTGGGGAATGTTCAGTGTGATGGAGGACAGCTATGAGTCCAGCACCCAGAGGCTGTGGCCGGGAGATTGCAAGTCCAGGACAACATGGGCTACAAAGTGAGATCCTGTCTTAGAATAGAACCAAAAAAGAAAAAAAAAAGAAAAAAGAAAAACCACAAGCAAACAATTAAACAAGAGACAAAACAAACAAACACCCCAAAGGAGCAAGAAGGATTCATCTTCATATTCTTGGATTCTGAGAGCACCAAAGAGTAAAAGTAAGGATATGCAGGGGACACACTTGTGTGGAAAGGAGAGGAAAATTAGGCTTTTTTGGGGGAGGGGGGAGGGGTTAGAAACGACCTTCAGTTTTAGAAGCAAATATCTCATTTAGAAGCAAATGTCTCATTTACCTGGAGAGCAAAGCAAGACAGGCTCCTTATGAGACAGGCTGGCTCTTCAGATGTGCATCAGAAGCTCAGAAGGCAGATGTCTCTACACAGCTATTGAAGGCCATTTGCTGTTGCTCTTGGCAGATGCTAAGGAGAAAGTGCTGTACACGGAAGCAGACATTTTGGCTCACCTCTGAAGTGCGGAATAGGTTGAAGGAGAGACGCGTGTCCTCATTAAAGCATGAGCCTCACTCACAGTGACATTCACTGGTTAGAGGGGTGTTTTTGTGAATGCCTTTACCAGCACCTCCAGCCATAAAAATGAAGTGAAACGAAGGCGGTGCTCACTCATCAAGAAGCTCTCCCCTCCAGAGTCTGTCCCACTCGAAACACAGGAAGCGTTGAGCTCTGTGGGAGTCAATTTTTTTCCTCACAATGCATTATGGGAGTCGTTCAAGAGCCTATGGGAGTCCTTGCTGGTGGGGGGGGGGGGGCGATGAATTCCGGAAGCCTTGAAGAGTGTTTAGTACTTGATTAACAAAACTTGGAAAATCAAGTCCATCAGAAGAGCACTTAGCTAAATCATCACTTAACCATGCTTCTTTAGTAGCCTTATATAGGTTTTAGAGAACCTGGGAACATCAAAGACAGGGTGCAGCTTGGAGTGGTCCCCACAGGGACCTGACTACAGGTCTTGTCATGGCTGTGGGTTGGGGTGGGAGATGTGTATATTAGCCATCTCCTGGTCCAAAGAATCCATCTTAGAATCAGAGCTCACTCATCCCCACATTCTTTCTCCTCCCCAGCT
Source organism: Grammomys surdaster (assembly GCF_004785775.1). Lineage (NCBI taxonomy): Eukaryota > Metazoa > Chordata > Mammalia > Rodentia > Muridae > Grammomys > Grammomys surdaster. The sequence goes on from NW_021620873.1 coordinate 1,155,613, forward strand.
CATAAGAGGAAATGGTCAATTTAATTACTTCTTGTGATTGATATTTTTTGTTTGGACATCTCTAATGCCCAAACTCAGTGTCTACCTAAATGACCCAGGCATCCCTTTAGCGACAATAATAATATTAATAATTTTAAACCCCAGAACCCCATGGCAATTCCATGCCTTCAAAGTCCTCTGCCTAAGAGTGTTGGACAGACAACATTGGAGCAACAACGCGGAGCTGCTACCCAAGGATCAACATCCAGGAACCCTCCTCTGCCTTGTGCCAATAAAACAATCTTTAACCCCCTTGCCGCCACAGCTCCACAGACTGGGACATAAAAGTGACCTTTGATGCCTCCATCCCAACGCGAATTTGAAAGCCTGAAGGAAAGTCAGTATTTTCTTTCCGTTCTCCAGACCCACAGAAGACCAATCATTGACTTTCCCTATAACCCATTAATTCTATATTTAGGAAACTAAGAGGAGGGGCAAAGAAGAAAGAAAGAAAATCCAACCACAACCTCACACACAACGGAAAAGATGGTAGGTTCCCCATGGCTATGCTGGCGAGGCACTGAGCAGTGGCCTTTGTGAGGCGTTACCACACTAGGATTGGAGTTTTTCTTTGTGAGAGTAGGTGAGTTCATTTTTCTTGGATTGAGACTCTGCAGACAGGCTGGAGGTCTGGTATCTTCATCACCTCTGGAGGTGGCTCAGCCTGGACATGCCAAGTCCCACGGATGCCTGCGAGCAGTTTTAAGAGGTTTTGCTTAGCCCCACTTTTATTAGAATGAAAGCTTTGCACAAGTGAGGGGTTTTATGGGAGTTATTTTTAAAGTAATGTGTTTTTATTGGTTTCTGGTAAGATCAGTGAAATCACATGGCATTTTTAAAGAATTTTAAACCGAAAAAAGATGTTCAAAAAAAGCTTGTTTGAAACACAAAAGCTAAGAAAGTCAAAATAAGGTACTTGGACACAGGCAGATTAATACTAAGATCAAAACCATTCTGGGCCAGCAGAAGAAAGATCTGAAGGACTTTGTCCAAGCTGGGACAAAGGCCAGCTAATTCATCGACGGAGCTGTCACTGATTTGTTGAGGTAAGGGCATTGATCTCTCTGACTCAGTTGCCCCCTCACAGACTCAGGATTTGTTGTGTGTGAAAAGGAAGGCCATTATAGGAAAGCACATACTGTCATTGCTGATTCCGCAGGACAGGAAATTAGAAGACACACAGAAACCCAAGGCACAACGTTAGCCAGACTTTAGACAAATCCCAGAAGACCCCAGCTGGAATCCCACCTTCCTTAATTCTCCTCTCTCTTCAGCCTTGACTATAATCTCAGCTTCCCCCAACACCAATTCCTAAAGTAAAACATGCTAACTGTAAAACAAACAAACAACAACAACAAAAAACCCAGACATGTCTAGTTCAACCTATAGAAAGAAGGTAAGGCTATCCTTCAGATAGAAAATAACTCTAGAGAGAAGGATGGCCTACCCAGGGTCCCCCAGGAATTACTTGGCCTTCTAGCCCCCAAAGACATCTGTCTCAGGAACACTCTGCTTGTTCATATAGCACTAAAGAGTCATGTTTTTACTAAATACATGTATGTGCACGTTGGCTGTTAGTCTGTTCCTGTGCCGCCTTGTGCTCTGGACATAGGTATTTCTTCTAAATTTTTATGTTGCTCCTCCCTAACACTCAATGTGATGGCAATATGTTAACACAGTAACAGGGGCTCTACACTCATGACACACAGTATCAAGGTACCATCTAGGGAGCAGAGAGCCAACCCTTATCAGAAATAAAATCTGTCAGCACCTAAAGTCTGAATTGCTCAGCTTCTGCAACTGTGAACCATAAAGTTTCTGTTCTTCATTAGTTTTCCAGATTAAGATATTTGGTTGCAGTAGCCTAACAGACTTAAGATATACATAAAATGCAGAACCATGCATACAGCAACCCATAGAGTATGATCATAAGCTCCAAGAAGCAAAGGCAAAGCCTCTGTATTTCTAACACAGTACTGTAAACCAACTCTGTAGCGTGTGCATTGCTAGAACAGTAAAAACGTGGACAGTTTAATGAATGGATTTCTCCCTATGTTCCTTCTGTGAAACCCTGGCATGTAACACAAGAACAGTCAGGGCTGCTAACGTGTTATACAGTTTATAAGGATAGTCCTCAGGCTTGTTTTTAATTTAGGAAATACCTGAAGAATAGATACCACCTTTCCTCCAGAAAGGATCGTATGAAGGCTAGTGGTGATCTTCTGAAGACTTGGATGCAATTTTTTTTCTGTGCCACTTATAGTGTATGTAGCCTGTGGACTCCTGCCCCCCACCCCACCCCCCATAGGTGACCAGGGTTGTTACACAAACTATTCTCCTTAAGTTGGTATAAGAATTCAGCAAGACATTAATTTGGGGAACAAAATTCAGAAATATTATAGGAATAGAGAATTCAAAAGAAGACACCTGTTTAGTATATTTCTCTGCTTCACCTATACAGTGAAGTTCCATAGAGGACAAAAAAAAATGTTTTCATAAAATGCGACTCTATTCAGCCATGACAAAATACCCAAGGCTGGGTAATGTATGAAGAAAGGAAATGTATTTAGTTTACAGTTTAGTAGTTCGAGAGAGTGTCCCCAGCACTGGCTTAGCTCTGATGAGAACCTGTGATGGACAGCATCGTAGTAATAGAGACGTAGGAAGAAGGAGATTGCCACAGAGAATGGCCAGGGGCAATTCTTGATCTTATAAGCAGCTGGGGTCACTTGAAAATGATATCAATTCCTTTTGAGAGTCACATCCACAATAAACCAACTTCTAGACCCTACCTCTGAAAGGGTCTATCACTCTCACCTTATGCACAGTGGAGACCAACCCTCAAGCTTAGTGCATGAGTCCTCATGCCAATGGGGACACTCGAGGACCAGAGGTACTCCCTGAGCACTGCAGAAGTGACCTACAGCTCTTCCCAGGCCGCATGGGTGGAGCCCACCCTGAGACACTCTTGGTGAAGATGTAGGAGGGCACTTGGATCCCCTCTCTGCAGCTCTCCTCCCTGTATTCTTCATCCTGTTTCCTGGCAGCAAGGTGGTAATGCCTGGGTGACATCATGTGTCCATCAGGAATCTGTCCTGAGCAAAACAAGGGAGCTACAACTTTTACACATGCCTCCTGCTCTGTGAGTCTGTCTGGTCCCTTTGCTTTGTTTGTTTGTTTGTTCACTTGTTTGTTTCATGGGCTTTCCTGTAAATACCTAACCAGTTGTTTCAGTGGAGGCTGGATTTCCAAAATCTGTATCCCTAAGAACCAACAATAGTTGTTCTCTGGCTTCCGTATACACACTATGTGGTATATACACTCCCTCCATCGAAAATACACAGACAGCTTATCTATAAGACAAAGCTAGCCATGTCTGTGTCATGACAATTTTGTGTTCATCCCGTATCATCTCTCACCCTGCTCTCTTTTCCAGAGCCACACCATTATCCTGGGAAGTTAATGAAGCTGACTCCCACCACAGGACCTTTGCCCTCTCCTTTAGTCCCGGAACTACAATCCACTTTCTGAAGAGGCCCTCTTGGCTGGCCAGGTGCAACCATCTGGATACCGCACAAGCTCAAAGGTGAGCGCTGGTGGAATGGCTGCTGGTTATTTTCTCCCCTCAGTGGTCCCTGCTATGTAAGCAGAGCTGGCTTAGTCGATGCAGCTTTATGATAAGATCAGGAACGATGGAGATGGTCAGACAGGTGGCTGTGGAATCACCCACTCCCTGGCTGAGCATGACTGATTTCCTAAACAACCTCACCAGGCTCTGGTCTCATCAGCTCCCTCCTAGCCTCAGAAAACCTCTCTGAAGAGATGAGCCCACTGGAAATAAATTCTCTTTAAAGAAAAAAAACCACATCTGGCCATTTCACATGGCATCTGGTTGATGGAAGGCAGGTTCCCCCCCCACACTTCCCCTCCTCCTCTTGCTCCAGCCTCTCTTGCTCCACCCCCTCCCCTACTCAGGGGGCCCTAGAAGGTAGGTTTCTAGTTGTGAGTTAGCATAAAATGCCAGGCTTATAATAAAGTAGATCAAAAGCCTCAGAAGCCAGACCCAGATTGTTCCACTAAGATCTATGCGAATATATTTATATAGAGAGATATAGATATAGAATATATGTATATAGAATATATACACATGTATACATACGTATAGACACATAGATACACTTAGATCTATGCAATATATAGAGAGATATAGCTAGAGGATCTATGTATATAGAGAATATATACATATATGTGTGTGTGTGTGTGTACATACTAAGATCTATGTGAATATGTATGTATAGAGAATGCATGAATATATGAACATAGAATATATATTCTAGCCACAATCCTAAGAGCTGCTTCCAGTGATTTGCTTGATGCCTTCTCTGTTGCTTGTCTTTCACTCCGAGGATGAAGTTTCCTTGAATCATTAATTATAGTGACCCACTACACCTGGCTGAATAGTGAGACCAGTTCTAAACAGCAAAATGATTGCTAAAGCCAAGTTCAGGCCCTGGAAGTTCTGAGGACAATGAAAGAGCACTTCCTCACTTAAAATAAGCAAGTCGAGAGCAAGGACAGCCCGAAAATAGGTAACTGTATCAATGCATTTCCAATAGCGATAAATGACCAGAGGCAAACCCCAGCAACGCTGGTTCCTGAACTTGGAAGTGACTGGAGGCAGAAGGGTGCTGTGCTGGTTGGGTGAGTGGTCATAGGAGCCTTCCCCAAGGCAGTGGTGCTCAAGCAGATACTGAAGGATGTGCAACTCATAAGAGTCCAAGGATTCCAGGTGGAGGAACAGCAGGGAGTGTACAGGCCCTGGTGTGGAGATCTGCACAGTCAAGGAACAGAAGAAAGGTCATTTTTGCCTACAACAAATGGGGTCCAGTCAGAGTTCTGGTAAGAAGCTTGGGGTCACTAGCAGGCACCGTATCCTGTAGCATAAGAACTCTGCATATTGGTCATCACACTGTGGCTTCAAGTAGGACACTGGCCCCATGTGAAGATCTACCAGGCTTCTTGTACAACGGACTGTAGAGAGCCGGGAAGCCTGGGCCAAGAATCAAGGAATTCTTGGGAAGGGTCTAGCCTCAGTCCTGACTTGCCCTGACTTGCTAGGCTAGTTGTTTTGCTCTCCAGGCCTCCATCTTCTCATTTTAAAAAAATGAGAAAATCGTCTAGGTTTTAGAATATTTTTATTTGTAATTGACATATAGTATTTCTTTGTGTTTAAGGGACATAAGTGAGACATATGTATCCAGGATGTGAGGATCAGATTACGGCAGTTATCCAGCCATCACCTGGGTACGCACCAGATCTTTTTGGTGGGAACATTTAAACCTCATAACTATTCTGAAAATTTTTACTGTTATTAGCTGTGCTCATCCTCCTACCCAGCTCTGCCTCCCCACGTCATTTTTGAGGACCCTTCAAATCGTGACCTTCCGACCCTTAATCCTGCCTTGTCATTTGGCCTCAGAGACAATCTTGTACACCTCGGCTAACAAGGAAGCGAAAGGGTTTAGGCCAGCTTGTGGCTTGTGGCTGGAAAGTCAATCGGCTGCCCTTACACCCAGAGGACATGTCACTGCATCCTGGGGTCTCAATGCAAGCAAAAGAGAGAGACACAGCTTTTCAAACAGCAATTCCTGGGGAGTCTTTGGTGAACTTCACATCTTACTTGGTTCTATGTTCCACTAAAAGTATAAAGTGGAGAGAGAGAGAGAAAGAGAGAGAGGGAGAGAGAAGGAGGGAGGGAGAGAGGGGGAGGGAGGAAGAGAGGGGGAGGGAGGAATGGAGGGGGAGGGAGGGGAGGGAGGGGGGAGAGAGAGAGAGAGAGAGAGAGAGAGAGAGAGAGAGAGAGAGAGCGAGAGAGAGAGAGAGAGAGAGAGAGAGAGCTGGTTTGAAGACTTGAATTGAAACTGGCTCTTTCCCGGCCTGCCCCCTGCTTGCTCGGTTCCTTTCATCTCCCGAAGTGGTCCTGGGATGAGAGCCTCTCCCTGGCCTGGTCAGATGGCTCGCCCTCCGACTTCCCAGCTCCCCTCTGCTCGGACCCTTGCTTGTGCAGCTGCTCCATGAAACGACTCACATACGTCTCCGGCCAGCCCGTTTATTTTTATAAACAATAAATAGGACGACATTCCACGGTGTCCCACCCCGTTAGGCCTTGTTTACAGAGCCGTGGAGACAGTGACGGAAGATTGCTGGGGTTTGTACAGATGGCGGCCCACATGTCGTAAATCGTGAGCAGGGAGAGAGGGTTTTGTTTCTTTCCTAAGAAACACAAACAACAACAACTCGCTCCCCCCACCACACCCATTTTCTTTCCCTCCCCACGGTCACGCGGCATTACGGAGGCCTACAAATCATGGCGGGATGATATTAAGCTGCCTCAATAATGCTCGGGATCCCTTCCGGTGTGTGATTCTTCTTCATTAGAAACGATAGCCCACGTGCCCCAAATCCTCTTTCCCTCACCTCAAAATTTATAGATCACAGTCTCTAAACTAATTGTTAGTTGCACACTAGGCTGCAAGCTGTTCATCCACAGAGCAATTACCTCGGAGGCCTTGATTAAAGGCAGGGATGCAGAGGGGCAGAGCGGGCAAGGTCTCCTGGTACCCACTAACAGGAGCGAAGCACGAAGCATGCCCTATCCATCACTAACCATTCTTCAAAGGCCAAGAAGTGACAGGCAGCAGTGGGGTGCAGGCTGCTGACTTCCTTTATGACATTGTAGGCCGAAGTAGCTTCCAGCTAACACTTTACTAGAAGAGAAGCCGTGGCTCAAATCTGCTTTCTGCCTTGCCTCTCAGGTGGTAGGGTTTCCCACAACCTGTCTATTCAAGGAACTTCTGCAAGTGAGAAAACAAGTGTTCCTTTACAACATCCTGGCTCCGTGATTCTACTATTTCCAGGTTCTTGAGGTCCATCAAAATCCCAGTTAGTATACAGTTCTCTCCTGAATTCTAAAACCCACAGTCTGAATTAGACAGTTTCTAATGGAGCCTGTTGAGAAAAGGAAACTGAGGCTTAGTGGCGGATTTGCCTGACCTTGTGCAGTCAGCTCGTGCCATTGTTAGGTCAACGCCATATTTGGAAGCACTGATGCTGAGAAACACTGATGCCTAAGGAGATCTGGCCATTTGGAGAATGACTTTTCAGCCAAAACGTTACAGGACAAATGGGCCTGCTTGCCTGACCCCTGGCTCTAAGACTTCCTGGAACTCACTAGACATGGGCTATCCAGTGGAAAGTTCTAGTTTAGAAGCTTTCTCCATGTGCCTAAGAGGAAATGCACTACTCCAGGATTCCTACTGATGCTGGACAGGCTTTTTTGTTTTTTTTGTTGTTTGTCTTTTTGGTTTTGGTTTTGGTTTTTTTTGGTAAACTTGGAAGAGGTCAGGGTTATCTGGGAAGACACAACTTCAATGGAGAATTGCCCTATAGGTAAGCCTATGGGGCATTTTCTTGACTAATGACTATTAATATGGAAGAGCCCAATACACTGTGGACAGTACCTCTGGGCTAGTGGTCCTGGATTTATAAGAAAGCAGGCTGAGCAAGCCATAGGGAACAAGCCACTAAACAGTGTTCCTCCGTGGCCTCTGCTTCAGTTCCTGCCTTCAAGTACCTGCCTTGAGATCTGCCCTGACTTCCCTCCCCAGTGAGCTCTGCTCTGGACATTTAAGTCAAGCCAGCCCTTTCCTCTCCAAGGCAAGTTTGGTCATGGTTATTCTCGAAGCAATAAAAGCCAAACTGAGACACTGGTCTATGTGGCTTCTGGGATCAGTCTGGGACATTGAACTTCAGTCGAGGACACTGTTAGTGGCTCAGCCAAACTCAGTGATGCTGCCTCCTCCCAGGACGAGAGGCTGTGCCTTTTCACTCTACAGAAATGCACACTGAGCCCTGGAGGAGCAGTTCTCAGCCAGAGAACTTCCTCCCTGCTCCAGTGAACACCTCTGCGCCTATGGGTCTCCTAGAACTCCCAGTTCACAGACATACTCTAGTCCTTTGCACACAAGTTAGCTGCCCCTTCCCTTCCCTCTCTCACCTCTTACGGCTGATCCTGTCAGCTTGCTTGAATTGGGAAGTGTCTAGGAAGTTAGCAATGCACACCTCTAGCTGTGCCCCAGAAAGCATTTCCAGAAAGGATCTCTCAGGATCTCTCAATATCTCTCTCTCTCTCTCTCTCTCTCTCTCTCTCTCTCTCTCTCTCTGTCTGTCTGTCTCTCTCTCTCTCTGTCTCTCCTACTATGATGTGAGCTGTTCTCTCTACCACAACCACTCTACCTTAATAAAATAAAACTTTTGAAACCACCAACCAAATCTTTCTTCCCCTAAGGCACTGGTTCTCAACCTGTGGATCTAGATCCCTTTGGGAAGTCACGTATCAGATATTTATATTATGATTCATAACAGTAGAAATTTATAGTTACGATGTGGCAATGAAATAATTATGGTTGTGGGTCACCACAGCATGAGGAACCAAATGAGACGGTTGTAGCATCAGGAAGGTTGAGAATCACTCCCCTAAGGTGTTTTGATCAGGTGGTATTTTTTTTCCCCAGTTAACAAGCCCCCTCACTCCCTTGCCAGACATTCCCGAAATGACCATCCAAATAAATGTGCCATCTTCCAATCCTTGCCTGAGGCTCTGATTCTTACGGTCTCCAATCAGCATCAAATGAAGATGCTTCACAACCATTTTGTTTCCGGCAAATGACATTTATGTCAGTCTAGCCTTCCTCCACACCCAGAACTTTAACTTTGGAACACTGAAAATAATCATAAGCTCTGGTGTGTGCACACAGCATCCTTGAGCATGATCTAGGGACAGCTGACCTCAGAAGAGCCTGTTGTCTCAGCCCCTGACAGTCCCCACTAGGCCCAGCGTCCTTCTTGCATGTCAGCACCCTGGTCCCTGCAGGCAGTTGGTTGAGTTTTTTTTTTAAAGATTTATCTATTCATTTAATTTATGAGTACACTTTTGATGTCTTCAGATACACCAGAAGAGGGCATCGGATCCCATTACAGATGGTTATGAGCCACCATGTGGTTGCTGGGAATCGAACTCAGAACCTCTGGAACAGCAGCCAGTGGTCTTAACCTGCTGAGCCATCTCTCCAGCCCCAGTTGAGTTTTTTGAACTCTAGATTTTTATACAGTCCTGGGCTTTTTCTAGTCAATGGAAAACAAATTGTTTTTTTCTTGTGATCTGTTAATGTCTTCCTCCAATGGAGTAAGGGACTCTTGGAGATTTGTGGAAACCCATTTTTTTTAATTCTTTTTAGTTTCAGGGTTTTGGAGTGATAATTCCCATTTTTTTAACAGCAAAGATGAATCCTCTTGGATGCTTGTCTGGTTTCCCCAGCACGGGTTATTCAGATTAAACAGGAAACAGAACAGACACTTTCCTCTTTTCTCTTCAGTTTGTAGTGGGCACTCATGTACACCTTGCCCTCAAGTAAACAGGCTTTCAAAAATCGTGTCATTTTTCCCTCCCCTCACACCCTCCAGCTATGTGTATTTCATGGCCTTTTTCCAACTGAAATCCATTCTCATGCTTTCATATCTCATTATTTCATATCAAAAGATATAATGCCTCTGCACGTCACTGCCTTGTTATGCCTAGTAACATAACCAAGTGTGATTTTTAAATCATTTTAATCGTTTTAAAGTATACTTAATACATACTTTAAAACATATGCAAGGGGGCTAGGGGAATGGCTAGGCAGTTAGAAGCACTTTCTACTCTTGTAGAGGACCCGGGTTCAGTTTTCAGCACCTACCTGGCAGTTCACAGTGCCCCCTGGCAGCTCAAGTCCCAGGGGATCCAATGTCGTTTCCTGGGCTCTGCAGCTACCAGGCATGAACATAGTTCATGTATATGTATATACCATATACATAAAACAATAATAGTAAATAATAATAATAACCAGATGCCTATGAGACCTGTTGCTACACTATGTTATAATATCATGTTCTGTCAACTTAGAGAATTGTGTGTTTCCTTGAAAAAGGCCATGGCCTCTGTTCCATGCATCTGAATCTTCATTTTGCTACAGTTGTAAGAGGGTCAATAGAGGAATAAGAAGGAGAGATCCATTCTGTTGCCTGGGCAATCAAGCAACATGTCTCCATGTCTGCATGTCTCCAAAAAGGCAGCCATTAGAAAATCACGTCTCTGACGGCCTTTCACCTGTTGAAGAAGCGCAGCAAAACACTGGTGGTTTTCTGAGAACTACCTGTTCTTAGAACCACCCTGGTCACAGGGCCTCCTTATTTCTCCTTCCGTGGGGCCTCATGTGAACATAGTTTTGACCTACATTCACCACAGTGGGAGCTCTGGAAGAACAGAGACACCCAGAGTAGGATCTAAAGCGTCCTCACTTCTGGACATCTCCACTCAATGAAAGCCAGCCTCAAGCACAGCACAGGGCTAAGGGCCAAGGGATTCAGTGGGGACTTTCCAAGCAGAAGTTATAATGGCAACATCAAAGAGCCAGCATCGGATCCCAGCAGGGGGTAGAAAACCTTAGGGACACAAAGCTCCCCTTCAGGCTCTACGGTGAGAGCCTCAGTTTAAAAAGGCCCACACTTAGCAGCTCCACCAGAGAGGAGAGGGGGAAAGATGGGCATAGCCTGAGAAACCTCAGAAATCTCTATCCAAAATGTGAGAATGGGGCTCAGCTGTGGAGACTTCCTCCTGGGAAGTGTAGGGAGGCTCACCAGGGAGTCTTACCTCAGGCTAGGCCTGGCCTCTCCTTTCATAAGCACTTCAAAGGCTCTCATTGCTCTAAGGAGAAAGTCTCAATTCTTAAGTTGGGCCTGATGGGCCTCGCCTTGTCCCTCACTGTGCATCCAAATGTCTGACTGGAGGGCTGAGCCTGGTTCGAGTTGTTAAGATGTGATCCCAATCCCTGCCTTTCAGGAGCTCATAGAATGAGGGGGTGGAGACACATGCGTGACAATTAGGTTGAGGAGAAGGCTCGGTCAGGTCTGGGAGAGTACAGAGGTGAGGAGACAGGAGTGACTAGACCCCTGTCATGAGGGAAGAAGTGTCTTCAAAGGACCCTCCAAAGCCTCCAACGCAAACTCTTCAGAAGAGGAGTCTCAGGGACATTCCAGTTCTGACAGGGAGAATGGCTTGACCCTTCTGATAGAGGCTCCAGACTGCCTAGGAATACAAGGGATTCAATTAGACATGTGACTACGAGGGACATCCAGGAAACTGAGGCCTCATTGTTCAGACTGTGTTGGTCCTTCTTCCCTTGGGGAAAGACATCTGCTTGTGTCTCTGGAAAACCCAGGGGGTGGTAAAGCTTCAGGCCTTCCCATTACCACTTGGGTCACCTCTCCTCCTTAGCACTCTTAGTCAGTCAAGGTGTCTGCAAAGGGTGACAGAGGTGGCCATCAGTGCCTTCAAAGATCCAAGTATGAGGCTAACTGTCTATACAGCTAGTGACTGTCCCCCATTAGTTTCCACGACTTTCCAAGAGAAAGAATCTTACTGGTCCCTATTCTGCAGTGCAACTTCTCCTAAGCTGATTTCAGTGCAGGAGAACGCAATGTTGTCAATGGCTAGATCTGAATCATAGGCTGTCTTCTATAATCAGAAATGGGGTCCCTACTCCCATATAGTATAGACTTTGACTAGTAAGGACTAGAACCCCAGAAAAAATAAGGTGCTACAGTCATGATGATAGCACATGCACTGCCAATGAAAGCAGTACTCTCTCCTACTCAGGTAAGGCCAGCCCTCCTTGAAGCACTAATGCTTCATTCAGAGCTGTGTGCTTATCTGTTTTGTCTGGACAAAGTTATGTGGTGCTTCTGCAGCAGGGAACAGTTCCATCAACAAGGCCCACAGTTTCGTTAGTTTTCTCAAGTAGCAGAAAGTCTATGCTCCTGGGAAAGCTGCTTTTGATCTCCAGTTATCCCAAAGGAGCTGCTTTCCTGCATGTTCTTTTCAGTGTGTGTTGTCAGCATAGCCCAATCTCCCTTTCAGACAAATACTGATGAAAAATCCAGACTTTTTTTTTTTATGAAGTTTGTATGCTGAGCAGTCACTGTCATTCATAAAAAGAAAAATGTTCAAAACTCTTGAAATGCCAGCGATTCTGCTCTTCCCAGTTGCTACTCGTCTGTGTGATGATACCAAGGAGATGTCACACAAAGTACCCAGTGGCAGAGACATCCATGGGCTTCCTGCCTCTCTGCCTCCTTTCTTCATTCCTTTATCAAAGACACATTAAGCAATCTCATGGTTTGAGTTATGAAGTGTGCTTCCATAGGTTCACATATCATGTGCTTGGTTCCTAGTTAGTGGCACTACTTGGGGAAGTTACAGAAATTTTGGGAGGAATCTTATCACAAAGAAGAAAAAGTAATAAGCACTTGATTGCTTTTCCCACTGATTTAAGAAAAGAAGGGTTTATTCTGGTTCTCAGTGTGAGGGCACAGTGCATAGTAAGTCAGGGGAGTCCTGGTTTCAGGAGCTTGAGATGGCTGGTCACACTGCATCCACAGTCAAGAAGCAGCAGATGATAAATGCTCCTACTAAGCTAGCTTTCTATCTTTAATGCACATGGAATGGTACCACACACTCTGAGGATAGGTCATCCCATCTCAATCAACTGAATCCAGATAATAATCCATAAAAGATGCCGCTCGTGTCTTGTCTGTTAGGTGACTTCAGATTCTATAAAATTGATACTCAATGCTAACCATTCTTCGTCAACTCCATAAGCCACGACCTTCCACCATCTGCCCTCATTAATCTCATGACCGTTTTATAACACACAAATACATTCAGCCATACTTCAGAAGGTGACAATTCCGGCATTTTTAGCACATTCATGTCTTGTCTCAGACTCAAGGTAGTGTGTTAACTCTGAGCTCCTATAAAATAAAAAGCAAGTCACATGCTCCCAATACACAATGACACAGAAAGGAAGAATGAGGTACAACAAAAAAATAATCATGTCAAACCAAGACCAAAATGGAAGAGCACATGACCAAACACTGCAGTTCCATATCCAGCATCTGGGCCTCCTGATGGTTCTAAAGGGATCAGGTAGCCCGACTCCTCCTTCTCTGCTTCCTGACACACGCATATACACAATCACTTTCTTAGGTTGGCACCACTTTGTGCCTGCAGCTTTCCTCAGTAGACAGCCCATATTGTGACATCTCCAAAATTCTGGAGAATCCATTGCAACTTAGGGTTCACCTTCACAGCTTCCCACAGTGGCCTACTGGGGCCTCGTTTGCAGAGATTCCAAGCCTGGAGTATGGCCTTAGATGCTCAGTGAAACCACAGAGCAAGAATAGCTGATCCCATCAGGCATATACATTTCAATCAGGCATATACATTTTATGCCTGCAAAACCAGTACTGTGTAGATTGCGCTAATTAAAACAATCTATAGGTGACCCCAGATTCTGTCACCTTGATGAACAACACTAACCCTAGCAGATACTAAAGCTAGACTAGTATTTCTTTTTACCCTTGAAATGGGGTCTACATACACCACACAGCCATCATTTGTGTGTGTGTCTAGTAAATATTAGCATTTTGGTCAGCAGACTGAGTCCACTCCAATGTAAATGAGTTTCATCCAACCACTTAAGGTTCCAGGTAGAACTAAAAGGCAAAATATGGGTGAATTTCCTCTCCTTGTTCAAGCTTGGAAAACCAACCTCTGCTCTGAATCATCTGTGCTGCCAGATCTTGGACTTTCTGACTCAGAGGCTTGGGACATGAGCCACTCTCACACACCTGCTGCCTGCTACACCCATTTCCTTAGTTTATAAGACAAAGGCTAAATTTCCTCTGTCCACTCTTCTACTCTCTACTTACAGAGGCCAGACTATGGGAGTTCTTAACTCCTGTGAGGTAGTTGTTATAATAAATCTCCTCAAATAGATGGACCAGTAAGTGGGTAAGTGACAGATGACAAATATAGTTATGATTTATAAATAGATGATACAGACATAGATAGATAAATAGATGATTGATAGATGATAGATTGATAGATAAAATATGATTGATAGATAGATAGATAGATAGATGATAGATAGATAGATAGATAGATAGATAGATAGATAGCCAGACACATACATACATACATACATACATACATACATACATACATACATACATACTACATAGAAAGAATACCTATATTGGTTTCTTTTCTCATTGCTACAACCAAATATCTGACAAGAAGCAACTTAGAGGACAAGCTTATTGCGGTTCATGTTTCAGGGCAATACAGTCCACCATAGCAAGAAAAGCCTAACAGCAAGAGGGTGAGACCTCTGATCACTTCGCAGCTGCAGTCAGGAAGCAGAGAGATGAAGGATGGTTCTCAGCTGCCTTTGTCTGTTTAGTCCTGGACCCAGCCTGTGAAACAGCGCTGGCCACAGTCAAGGTTGGCCTTCCCTCTTCAGGAAACACCTTCACAGATGGACCCTGATTCTAACCCCAGGCAAGTAAGTTGACAATGAAGATTAAGAACCACAGCATCCTGTGGATTTTGTCGCTGTGGAGAACCTTATTGGGTGCAAAACACCAGCCACATTCTATCTGGCAGGATTCAGTCAGGGTTGCAGACAGCAGCTGCTACAGTTTAGATCCTAATATCTCCAAACCCCTTGTGGTAAAAACTTGGTCCTCAGGGTGGTGTTAGAGGAACATAGTGGAGCCTTTTATAGATGGAACCCGGTTTGGAAAGGCTACATTAGTGAAGGTGCGCCCTTGAAGAAGTCTCAGAACACTGGTCCCATCTCTTCCCCATCCTTTCCCTCACTGTCTAGCCATGAATTAAGCGATTTTGTTCCACCATGAATTTCTGCCACAATGTACTTACTGCTTTCCCATAAGCCCCAAAACACAGGCCCTGCTGACTGTAGCCCGGGAACTCCAAAACCATGAGGCAAAATACCTCTTCTGTCTACATGCCAACTATCTCAAGCATTTCATTACAGTAACAAAAAACTATGTAGCACATTTGAATTATTTATGTGACAAGTGGCAGGGTCCATTTCTCTCACAAGGCATTTGCAGCCATCTTTCCAGTTTTCTGCTCCTGCCACTCAAGTTCTGTCCAGGGGCCTTGCCACACTGTGTTCAGATCCTACTTGGATACGGGTATCTATAGGCAAGCTGTGTAACCTCTGTGTAGTTTCTGGGCTGTTCAGAGGAGTTCCTTCCAACACCTAGCCAACTGGATCATGTGGTCCTCTAAAGAGAACCTTCCATAGGCCCTGGCACAGACTGGGGGCAAAGGAAGCGGCTGCTCTAGAGTCTTTCTTGTCAGACAACACATCCATGGACATGAATGTTGGGGGTTGGCCTGTTGCTATGCATACAAATGCTAAATTCCAAACCCCAAGATCTGGTTAACCCTGATGAGCATATCACACATATACTAGCCTTTATTGTGTAAACCTTGCTCCCCAATTTACAACAATTGGCTAAATAAAAGTGGCCACAGACTATTACTTGGGAAAATAGAGGTAGACACTGTTCCGGTTACTGGGCTGGGGGGTCATGGGTGAGAGAGAAAGAGAAAGGAAGGAACAAAAGAGGAGAAGGAGAAAGAAGACTGAGAGAACAGGAGGCCTCCATTAGATGCGATGGACCAGAAGGCCATGGCCTAGTGAAGTGCCCTCCTGGACAGACTGACGGAGCAGAAATAACCCAGACAGCAAGTACTTGGGGAGTGGAGCTGGGGAATTAACAGTCTAGTGTATAGAGAAATAGATTAGGGGTAATTCGTCCAGTAAGTGTGCTAAAGCTGATTTTAAAAATCCATAGGACTCTGTCTCAACTACTGGGGAGGAAGGGGGCTGGTCATATCATAGTCTCAATTATTGGAGTCTGGCCGTATCACATTAATAGTTAATAGAGTTATTAAATGACATTTAAAGATGTCATTTACACACGAAGTCATTTTAAAAGTACAGGCGACAGGCCAGAGCCAATTATCAATGTAATCGTAGTGATAGCCAGAGAGCTTTCCACAGGAACATTCTCCAGCAATCTTCCTACAGCACTTGGTTGGTGTTTGGAAGCTGCAGTGGCCATCTTGGCTACTAGAGAGAGCATTAAGGGGCCGCTACTGTTGACACTGAGGAACACATGACTGTTGGCCAGACCACTCTGAGCATGGAAGGCAATGACCCTCATCCCAGTTGGAAGGAGGCCACAGGCTGGTCAGGAAGAAAAGCACTATTAGCAATCAGTATATACTCATGCACGCACGTGCACACGCATGCACGCTTTCCATAAACAAACCTACTCCTTCCATATTTTTCTTTGTTTGGGGGAAGTAGTCATCAGCTTTGGAGAACATACCGAGAACATGCCTTGGCCATTTTCACCGCGTGGCTGGACCCACTGGCAGCTAAAATCACACCCTCTGCCTTCTCCAGTCTGGCTGAGAACTGAGTCCGCTTACAGAGTTGTGTCTAGAGAGAGCTTTTAAAGGCCTTCCTCTTTCAGGGCTCACATCTTACTACAGACATCCTGTCTCTGCTACTTGGAATTTTAGAAATCAGCTCATGTTCTGTCAGTTTCTAATGGACGATACCAACCTGGAAACAAGAAGACAAGGAGTTAGTGATGTTTTACAGAGTCCAGCCTTCTAACATATAGAGCAAGGAGGGTCTGAAGTCTCCAGCGGGTCCAAAAGTACGTATGAGCATGGGCTTGGTGGGTGTGTAAATGTGTGGGTGTGAGTGGAGGCTTATGCATGTGTGAATATGTGGGTATTCACACTCTCGTATGCCCAGGGAAAGAGTGTCCTTGGGATATCTCTAACTGAGGAAGAAGGGAGCTGAAGAGTATCCACGGCCATGCAGAGGCCCAGGCAGAAGGAGAAGCATGCCATGGACTTTTCCAATTCTATAATATCTTCCTTAACACTGTTCACGCGGCAGGCGGCAGAGAAAAGTTGCCTGACAATCAGCACTTCTGACTTTGAGGCTGATTTTGAGTTCTTTGGGCTATTCACTAAAGACACAGCAGGCTTTCAGGGAGGCAGGGGTGTGTTTAGATAGGAATGGAGGCAGAAGACACACCAGACCAGAGGGGCTTCCCAGCATCCAGCTTTCCCAAGAGGAAACATCCCCGAATACACAGAGTGAAATAATGAATCACTGAAGGGCTTTTCAGAACCATAGTCTTCCTGAATCTGAGACCATCATCATATAGCTATGACTGGGCTGGCCCAAAACCTGCTATGAGTTCAGGCTGGCCTCAAACTCACAGATATCCCCCTGCCTTTCCCTCCCAAGAGCTGAGGAGAAGGCATGCACCACTACTGCCTGGCTTAGGTGCTTTTTTGTTGTTATTTAGATTTTATTTAGATATTTATCAAATATCTTTCATGCTAATAGGCTTTCATGATTGCCTTTAGGATTTTATGAGTATACAATTATATTAGCAAAAGAATAATATTTATCTTCCAACATTCATATCAATTTCATATTCTCCCCAGGTTGCTTTCACTGGATTCTTCAAACCAATGTCATATTTCAGATCTTAGAGACAGCATTTGTACTTACAAGTAAAACATTTGTTACTAGTTTTTGATAGTCTAGCATATACAAATATTTTTCCTTAACTCTGTTTTCTCAAATCCCACTCAAAACTGTACACACTAGTAGAATGTTTTATCTTTCATTTAAAGACCTTTATTTTGAAATAGCTCTCACCATAGCAGAGAAGTTGCAAAAATAATATGAAGAATTTCTGTACACATTTCTGCAGATTCCCAAACACTGACTGCAGCGTCTCCTCCCCCTGTGAGTATAACTGTGTATGAAAAATTAAAATTCCCCAAGTACTTCAAGCTGTCTTTACCTTCATTCATATTTTAAAAAAATAAGCAAATTCTCTTCGGTAATTATAATTACAAAAATTAAGCGAACATAGTCCTTCCATAGACAAGTAGCCAGCATTTGCTCCGGATGCGGTGGGTTGACAGCGTAGCTGACACTGGGCTGAAGTGAGTAACCCCATGAGACCAGTGTCTCCAGTTCAACTTACTTATTTGTCATTTCTGGGTCTAGTCAGAGGTGATATTGGAATGTTAGTCACTTTCATCAAGTCTGAGTATATCTGGGCCTCATGTAGATCAGGCTAGACTCATGGTACTACCCAGCGATGATCCTTCTGCCGCCATATCCCAAGTGCTGGGACTACATGAGTATGACACCATGACCCTCAATTTAAAGATAAGGACTCATGTAGCTCAGGCTGGCCTTGAACTTGTAACTCAGGGTGACCCTCAATTCCTACCCTGCCTGTTGCCATCTCCCAAATATTGGTTTCATAAGCACATACTACTACAGCAGATTTCCCCCACAGTCTAGATCAGTGATTCTCAACCTTCCCGCCGCTGAGACCCTTTAATGCAGTTCCTCATGGTGTGGTGACCCCAACTGTACAATTATTTCCATTGCTACTTCATAACTGTAATTTTGCTACTGTTGTGAATCATAATGTATAAATATATGTGATTTTGATGGTCTTAGGCAACCCCTGTGAAGGGTCATTTGACACTAAAGAGGTCTTGACCCAATTATACACATATATGTAATATATATTGTACATGTATGTGCATGTATTTCAATTGAATGTACGTGGTTGTAGCTGCTTTTCTGTTGTGCTGTGATAGAACACTCACCAACAGCAACTCAGGAGGAAATGGCTTCCTTGCTTTATAGAGTATGGCCCAATATTGATGGAAGCCAAGTCAGGAACTTGAAGAAGGACCTTGGAGGTGGGGACTGAGGCTGAGATCACAGAGGGACGCTGCTTCTTGGCTTGGTTCCCTGGATGCTCAGCTAGCTGCCTGTACTCTATAGCCTGGGCCCCCATGCCCAGGGTTGGCATTACCCACAGAAGGGTGGACCACAGGCCAACCAGGTGGAGGCAGCTCCTCAATTGATGTCCCTTTTCCCGGGTGACTGTAGCTCGTGTCAAGTTGACAAAAACTAACCGGCTCATACATACATGTATTTCAACTGAATGTTTTCACTAAGTGGGTAGAGAGGTGGCTTGCTGGTAGAGGGCTGGTGCAGGAGCATGAAGGAAGGTATAAGTCCAGCTCCAAGCACGGACAGGAAAAGCTCAGCATGGTAGCAGGTGCTTTTAACCCTAGCACGAGCAAGAAAGGGTGACAGGCAGCTCCCTGCAGCCAGCTCAGCCTGTGCTCCAGCGAGAGAGCCTGATTCAAAAACACAAACAAGGCACCAGTGGAATAACTCAACAGGTAAAGGTGTCCGTCTCCAAGGCAAGTATCCACTTGGTAGGAGAGAACTGACTCCTTTAAGCTGTCCGCTGATCTCCACCTACATGCTATGACATACAAGTCCTCCCCCTTTCCACACACAAAGTAAGTTAAAATGTTACCATTGTCATCATCACCACCACCACCATCATCACCAGCAGCAGCAGTAGTAGCAACAAGAGCAGCATCAAACCCAAGGTGGATGGTCAACCCAAATCTTGTGATTCAGTTTCAATTGTCAGTTTGACTGGACTGAGAACTGCCTAGGGGCTTATAAAACTACTCCCGCTTGTTTCTGTAGTGATGCTTCCAGAGACTATTAGCTCATGAGGGTTCTGACCTCATTAGCCTTTGATGAGCTCCTGGAACAGTGTTTGAGGTGTTAGGAGGAAGTAGACCCTGGGGGTGGGGGGAATGTCCCTGGGCTCTGGCCCCTCCTTGTACCATCGCTGTCTACACGAAGTGGTACACTCTGCTCCTGGCTCTGTTAAGTTCTGCTCAGGCATAGGGAGACCACAGAACAAGCCCTTGGAAACCACAAGCTAAAGAAAATCCCTCTGACTTGCCTCTGTCACTGCTGGAGAAATCTTTTGGTAAGCTACCCCCAGATTCCAAACCCACCCCTAGATTCCAAACCCACACCACAATCCCTCAACACGCTTTTCACCGCTTAAGTGAGGGGCTGAGAGGGACACCAGCTGTCAGAGCCTAGACAGCCAGCTCCAGAACAGAACATGTTTTTGAGACATTGTCACTTCCTGCTCTACCAAGCTAATTCACTGTGCTTTCAGCCCCAGGAAAGACAACCCTCCTTACCTACATGATGTCATGGTCCTCCACTATAGCCACTTACGTCAGGGTATTTATTTGACCCTAAAGGAGCCAAGTTATTGGGGGCCAATACCCACTCACATTTTATTGCCTGACAATTTTGAAAAGTTGAGTGAGTTTTGAACCTAGCCAAGAAAGCATAGAATCTTGGAGACCAGTTCCAAGATTTCAGCAATGAAGTCTCCCAACCGCCCCATTTCCCCCTCCTCGGGTCCTGTTTATTTAAGACTCTTGATTCAAACCAGAACGCAGCGCCAGACTTTTGTTAGCCCAGACAGGTGTGGCTTGTTAGCGATGCCAGTCCAGGTTGAAGGCTTGCTGAGTTACTGCGCTGGCATCAAAATTGACAGGTAAAATATCATAAACAACAGGGTCAGAGACCGAGAAACTCAGAGTCATGCATCTATCTACCTGTGGCCAGACCTGAAAGAGAAAATCCACAGAAGACTGGTTCTGCCTCTGACCTGACTCAGTTTTAAAACGTATGCGTATATAAATCTATACATATAAAACCCATGTGTGGATTTCATATATAACATCACATACATACATATGTATATATCATTTATATACATGTTTGCATACATCCAACACCATCCAGTGCCGACACATATATTTACATGAGTAGAAGGCTGTCCGTCATCGTGCAATTCCTGTCTTTATATATTCTTATTCCACTTGTATGCGATTCCTGTATAACTTCATATACTATTATGAGTTTTTCTTCTAAAATCTGGTCAAGATCTGTTGAATGAACCTCACCACCCACTTTCTGGCTACACAGAATACCACCCTGTTTGGCAGCACTGACTGAGCTTGTGAGTCACCATCCTCTGGACCTGTGCTGTTATGCCCGATCCTCCATCTCTATGCATTTCCCTGAGAAGACTGCTCAAGGAGAAATCTAAGCTCGGGGTGGTAGGCTGCCGAGTGTATCTCCTTGTTCCTGTTTTGATCCTTGTTCCTGTTTTTATTCCTGTTCCTGTTTGTGTTCCTGTTTTGTGGGGTGTATAAAAGGGAGCTACGCAGTTGAAAATATAGCATTTGGTTCTTTACCAGATGACTCTTTGTCTTTCTTTCTCTCGCCCTCAGCCCTCCGCCGATCCAAGGAACTCAGTCAGCTATGCTGGCGTAGCTGACATGAGCTTACAAGTAGAGCCTTAAAACCGAAGCAGAGGTTCTGGACAGAAACAGTGAAGCCTACCTGCTCTCTCCCGCTGCATCTCCGATGGGCTACAGGGGACACAGGAGGGCCTTTTTCTAGGGAAAGTACAAGAGATCAGGGAGGCTGTGGCCAGTGTATATACCCAGCTGATGCATCTTCTGTCTGTGAGCCTTTCAATGACACCAGCACTCAAGAGGCACCTGTGCTTCCCTGCAATCACATGGCCCAACTAATACCAGATATCTGCCATTCCTGTACTCCAATGTTATGTGCATTACATGCTACAGGAGGAACTTTTGAGTCTGACTTTTGCTCAGTCAACACAGCAGATCTGACACTCTCTGCCTCAAGTCTGACATAGAGGAAGTCTATCCATCTTCCTTGCTGTATTGTAGTCCACGGTGTAGCTTCACCTCATTAAACTCTCGGGCATGTGTGATTGCATACATGGCTCTGGGTTGGGGCTGGGCTGTAAGTTCTGCTCTAAAAGTATGCTCATTTTTATTCAGTGTCTACTCAGAAGTGGGTAGATAGATTACGGCATATGGAGCTTTGGGGAGTATTAACCAAGCAGTTTGTAGGCCACTTCCTAAAAGATGAACACAGCAAGAGCTTCTCTTAGGGAAAACAATCTAAAAACAATAATTATGGCTGTTATACCACAAGAGTTATAAGAGTTATGAGAAAATCAGTCCTCTTTCCAGACACAATTCAGGCATTTGGCGAAGCGGGGAGCAAGCTGTATCCCTCGTTTGTCACTTTAAAATGGAAACGTGCCATTTGGGGAAACTCAGTAGGCTACAAATGTCTCACATCTCTGCCCTTAGCCTGTTTCCAGAGCCCCTCTCCTTCCTGTGAGTGTGGATTCTTTTTTTGATCAACACCTGTAGCCTGTAGGCACAGACTGGAGATGCTGTCTGGAGATGGTATGGGAATATGGCTTCTGGATTCCGACATCTCAGGCTTTGAAGCGATGTCCTAAGGCAGACGCTAGGCAGGACTTCACTTAATTCTGGGATCATTGCTGGGCGGTGGTGGTATACGACTTTAATCCCAGCACTTGGGAGGCAGAGGCAGGCGGATTTCAGAGTTCGAGGCCAGCCTGGTCTGCCGAGTGAGCTCCAGGACAGCCAGGGTTACACAGAGAAACCCTGTCTCAACCCCCCCCCGAAAAAAAAATTCTGGGATCATCATCTCCAAAGTGGGCACAAGAATGGCATTGCATCCTGGGAAATGTCCGGGAAGGTGGGCTGAGATGCCAGGGCCTATGCTAGCTGCATCAACTCCAATCAGCAGCAACATTCATATGATTAGTGATTATTTCCACTTGTTTGCTGTCAGATGAGGGGTGACTCCAGCTGGGTGGCCTCCTTTTCCTCCCAAACAGTCACAAGCCTTCACTTCCCCACCCCCCCACCCCCACTCCCCAGCTCTCTGTGGTAGCAGGAGCCTCCTGACTGCTTGTTCTGGAGTCACATTGCACTGAGCCTGCTAATCTTCCCCCTTCAGATGTGGTTAGCTAGGGATGGGAACTACAAGCAGGGGGATGGCCTAGTTGGTCCACAGGGCAGCAAAGCTGAGCTGTCTGAAGCCTGCAGCTAGGAACAAACAGGAAACAAATGAGTTTAATCGTGGAATATAAACCAGCATGGGCATGGAGGCATGGAAGAGCCACACAAAGAAAGCTAGTCGCCACCTCTCATGCCATTAGCACAGGAATCAATTCCACAGGCAGGGACCATGGCAAAGGATGTGCACAGCCTGTCAGGCAGCAGGATGCCAGGTGCTGTGGTCTGTTCCAGGCATTGGGAACAGGTACTCAGATGTGTCTCTAAAGCAAGGGTTCTTGGGAGCCCTACAGTAGAAGAGACGGAGATGTTAAGGCTGCTGGTTTATAGTCCTTCAGCTCTGTGCCTGGGGACTTCTGTGGTGAGGGGAGGGGGTGGGGGGGTCAGTGGCTAAGTAGGAGGCCATCCCTGGCCCCGTGTCAGTCATTTGACATGACCATTTAGTGAAGTTCCATTTGTCCCATGCCAGGGATCAAAGACAAGATTTTTTTTTTCAAGTGACCAGCTACAAGAAAAGGGCCATAGTAGGTCCTTTTCCCCTTCAGTCCACGTCCCCCTTCCTCACATACTGGAAACTCAAGCATCAAATGAACAGAGCAGGACAATCGTTTTTCCTTTGTGGGTTTTCCTTATGTGTTGGTCTATTCACTGACAAATACTGGTTGCTATTGGTGAAGCACAGTGCTGGGCCCAGCAGTTAGGCAGAACGTGATTTAAGTTTCCTTAATGAACTTTAATAGAAGATAAACACAGATCTTTCATAAGGCCACTTTTAGTCCAGTAAGAGATACAGGCATTAAATGGCCTGAGTACTGTTTACAACTAAGACCATCAGGGAGGAAGAAAGAGTGCGAGCCATCCTTGCAGGACTCACTAACTCTCCACAGTGGTCTTGTACCAGAGACTCTATAGCTCAAGGTGGTAGCGCCCGAGCCAGGTGGACTAGGACACAAGGCACAGGTAGAACATTCTAGGCACTCAGGTGATGAACTGTGATGGCGGTAACTTGAACGGATCAAAGCTCACCTTTCCTTCAGAAATCCAGCTCCAATTCCACCTCAGGAGGGTTAGCAGCACCGAGACTTCTGGCCCTTTCCTCCTGTCACAGGCTGGCGCCTGTCAAGCTTACAGCTGTAGGCTGGTGAAGCCATACAGACGAGAAGAGGTTGGACTGGGCATGAGGCTTGTCTGTGTTTTTATAGGAAGAACAGAGAGAGGGAGAGAGACAGAGACACAGAGATAGAGAGAGAGGCGTACAAACACGCAGCAGACTCTAGCCTCATTGGGTGTATCACCAGAGAAGAGATAGAAGGTAACAAATAAAAACAGTATTAGGAACCAGCTGCAGGTCACCCAGGCCACCAGGTGAACCTGCTCCAAATCTTTCCTAGTTGCAAAGTACCCACTGATATCTGTATTCCAGGAAGCCTCTCAGGTGCACCACTTAGTAGATGCTCAGACATCTTGGATCCAACATTATGACTTCATGTTGTATGAATCTTCCCAATTTTCAGTCTCTAGACAACGTCTAACATTACATAGGGTGTACGTGCCTCACCAGGCATTGCTATGCTGTATTGCTTAAGGAAAGACAACGACAACAGCCCTCATGAGAGTTTGGCTCGGATGCAGGATTTTTCCAGATAATGTCAGTTGAATTCACAGAACCCAAGTGGCTGCGGAGCAAACTCTAATAAAAGATGAATGAAGGACAGAGATACATGGCCTCACCCCAGGGCTGGAAGTCCTAGAGGGGTGTCAGACAGTGGCAGCAGCCTTCTGGGGGACTCAGAAGCTGGGCCAGCCTCCTGTGAGCCTCTGATGCTTGCTGGGCTGGCTAGTTTTGATGTTCTTGGCTTGTAGATGATTCAGCTTGACCTGCTCCTTTATGGTCTCACGTGGAAGTGAGTCAAATCTCCCCCTTCCGTAAGGATCCAGTCAGACACATGTTGCTGGATGTTACAATCCTAATAAGCCTGTACAAAGACACACAATCCGGATATTTTACTTATAATCCATACACCTAGATTGGACAGATCTAGGGCTGTACTAACTTATTCCCTGGCTATAAGGCCCCTTGTTACTTGCTGTTTCTCCTGGCCAGGTGGTTATGGTAGATAGAGGGTTCCTCCTCCTCCATCTTCCCCCTCTCTCACTCTCTACCTGCATCCACCCCCCTCGAGCATCCTGTACCACCTTTCCCCTTCACTGCCCAATCACAGGCTCTATCTAGAAGGTTCGCATTAATCACTTGAGTATGTGGGGACCCGCTTGTCCTTGGCAACCAGCTCTTGAGGAACCAGAGTTAGCATTAGAATACAAGCAGCCTCAGGGCAACCCACTACACTTATCTACCCAGATGACCTCATTTTAACCTTGTTACCTCTGTAAAGAGACTTGTCCAGATGAAGCAACGTTTCAGAACGTTTGCATACTAAGACTTCAGTGTCTCTCAGGACAGAGAATGAGAAGACCTACCTCAACACACAAGTCCCTGGATCCTGAGCTATAAAAAGTTTATTAAAGGAGTCCTTCCCCAGCAGGTAAGATGGTACTCCACTGTAATGCCAGTACTCTGGAAGCCGAGGGAGGAGGATCTCCAGATTGACGGTGGCTCTGACTATATAGCAAGACCCTCTTTCAAAGACCCACATCTAAGAGATATGGTTCAGGGTTTTTGCCCAGCACGCACGAGACCCTGGGTTTCACCCCCAGCACAAATAAATAAACAATTAATTAATTAATTAAATGTAAAAGGGAAACAAGATCTGCTGCGGCTCCCTGAGGCTGTGAGCCCTGGGGTGCTACAGCTTTGTTGTGTTTTCTCTCTTCCCGGTTCACCCGTTGGAAGTTGGAACTCCAGTGTGCTGGTATTGAGGTGATAGGACTGTCGAGGAGTGAGATGTAGCGGGTAGTTTTGACTGCCTGCTTTATGCTTCTGGCTGGTCACAGGTGTGCACCCGCTTCTCGGATCCGCAGATGAAAGACACACACATTAGCTCATTTTAAAACTGCCTTATTGCCTCTGTGGCTGGGCTCTAAAGACTTTACTCCTAGCTCATCATCCCTAAATCTGCCCTCAACTTAGTTGTCCAGTTACTTTCTATGCAGCCCATTGGTCTTGCTGCCCAAGACACCTTCGGGCTGCCCCTCCGTGGGCCTCTTTACTTTTCTGCCTACATTCTGGAAGACCTCTGAGTCTGTTCAGTCTCTCTCCGCCAAGTATCTCGATCTCCTTTTCTCCTTCTCCTCTAGCCTCACCAGCAGGAACCCGGAAGTCCCGCCTCTTTCTTTCCTCCCAGCCATTGGCCACTGACATCTTTATTGATAGATCAAAAACCAATTGGGAGCAAGGACCTTTAGCGTCAGTAAACCCAGATTCCCGATTAAATCAAAGCATCAGAACCACTCCTCTACAGTGAGACTGATTGTGTTGCTCCTTGGGAATAGGTTAGGCCGTGTGGGATAGGACATGGAGCCCTCCCTTCCCTGCTCTTTCTTCCTGTTCACACTTAGGCTCTTCCTGCAAGAAGCTGCTTTCCTATGGCCAAGGCCGTGCTGTGGATGCGCCATCTGCCAGTACCATGAGCCAAGTAAGTGTCCTTATAAGTTGATCAGACTCAGTCATTTTGTTATAGCAACGTGAAACCGAGTAAGACATAAATAAGGACATTCGCATCAGAGATTCAATACAACAGGTACCATGGGTAATAATTCAAGGTATCTATGAATATATATCCCTATGGCAGAAGCCTAGGTCCATCCTAAAAAGGAAGGAGAGGACCAGCCACAGAGTGACCCCTTGGTACACAGTCCATCAAGCCTGCTAATGTCATTGAGTTGATGGCTTCAGAATCCATCTGAGTTCACAGGACAGATGTGCTCCAAGACCCAACGGTGTTCCTGGTATTTCAAAGCCATGCTTAACTGATCCTGAGGACAGCCAGTCTAGAGTCTGTGTGTGTGTGTGTGTGGGGGGGTGTCTACAGTTCTGAGTGTCCCCACATCTGTGGCAGCCACCAAGCAAGGAAAAATGGGAGGGTCCTCCGCCCTAGCTGAGCGGTCCCTTCCCTTTCTGGGTTGCGATGAATCAGTGGTGATCACCTACCCACCTGAGGTCACTTGTCCCCACCCTAGCTTCCCAGTGGCTGTTCTGTCTACCAGCTGGGGTGTTTGCAGTAAATTACCAGGCTCTTGGTGGCAGGGTAGGGGTGGGGCGTGGGGGCTTATTGTTCTGCCAGGACATATCCCTTTGTCAAAAAACAAAAACTTGTTGTAAGTAGTACTTTTTTAGGTTTACCATGCAGACAGACTAATTGTATCTTTTAATCTGGGTCAAACTGATCTTGCTTATTACAAATTGGCTCTGACTCCCACAGAGAAGGGAGTATGAGGAGCCTTAGCCAAGAATGTAGAGGCAGCTTTACCTGCAGACCTGTTGGGGGCTGTGCTCCGCAGGGGTGCTCCAGGAGGCAGGACAAGACCAGATGTTTGAAGGGACCTTACACCAGCAGGCCTCCCTTATGCAGCAGGACATGAGTTAGAGAAAGTGACTAAATAATACTTCCCAAGTAGCCAGTACCACCCCTGGGGCCTGCTGGTTAATACGGAACTACCTTACTGGGGCAAAGGATCTTGGGACTTTGACTATTATTGACTTTGTCCTGGATTGGGTGAAACTTTTGTGAAGTCTGAGGTATTCTTATGACAGAGACCATAGAGATAGAGTGATGGGGCCACAAACTGTAGGCATGCTGGCAGCCACTTCAACCTGGAGCAGACGAAAAGAGCCCCTGCTGATGTCTCCATGTGGGTCCAGTAGAATCAATGTGACCTCTGACCTCTAGAATTTAAAGAGAATACATTCCTGTTGTTATGATCAGCCAGAGCATGAAGTTTCCTGAGGCACTCTGTGTTGGTGGCATTCTGGTGGGTGGCTCTTTGGTACCCAAAGAGGACTTCCCACCACGTGAGAGGCCCCGAGTCATAGAAAGTGTTATAGAAAGGATGGCTGTTAAATGATGCTGTCTGTCTTCACCCCAGCTCCAGGAATCAGCACTTCATAGCTGTGTGACCTTGGACAAATGGCCTAACCTCTCTGAACCTGGGCTTCATCATCAAGGCAGTATCATTAACCACACCTCCCCACTGTGTTGTTTGAGGGAGACCCCAGGAAACCACACATATAAACCAGTATCTGGACATCTGGCCAGCCTACCTGTGTATAGAATCTCAGTTTTTGTTGTTGTTGTTGTTGCTGTTGTTGTTGTCGTTTTGTTTTCTTCTACATTTATGCTTCTGTTGACTTTCTGGGACGGTTGGTTTTTGTTGTTTGATTAATTGATTGTGTGTGTGTGTCTGTGTCTGTGTGTGTGTGTGTGTGTGTGTGTGTTTTCCAGCATTCTGGAACTTTCCTCTGGCAGTATACGTTATACTCATATTGTATAAAAAGCTAAATATTTTCTAACAACAAAAATGCTCTGTATGAATTTCATGGGCTCGGATGACTGAGAGCTAATTTCTCCTAAGCTCCAAATACTTGGCAAACTGGAGACAGAGGCAGGAGGATAGTGTTTATGGTACTGAGGCCAGTAGGGGTTCGGCTCACCTGATCCATTAAGTAAGTTATTTTGACAAAGGCATCAGTGAGCTGGCTGCCCTGAAGCAGCCTGGTCATTCTCTGCTGAGGAGGCTGACGTTTACTGTGGTGTTTTTAGGGACTCCCCTTGACCGACTGGCTGCCTTCTAACTGCCAACACTCAGAACCACAGATTCCTCTCCTTTGCTGGATAGCGAATCAGCAAGCGTCAGTGCCCAGCTGAAGGGTTAAGGACCTAAAATAAAAAGTCTTGGGTAGACAGAGATGCTCCAGACAGAAAAGCCAACTTGACTAACAACACATTACCTGTGGGCTCCTAGGATCCAGGAGGCTTCCCTCCATGTCATCACACTTAGACTGCAGGGGAACTGACCTTCAGATGCAATCTTCCATCCCCAAAGTCCCTGCTGTTCACCACATAAACTCCACCCCTGCACCAGGTGCACACACTCTCCATTCACTAGGAGACACTGGTGTCCTGCTGTTGTTCCCATTAAAGAATGGTTCTGCCTCGGGAGACACTGGTCCGCGTTCCTTCAAGTCACCGTCATCATTCCCGATCTGACACCAGTGTCTTAGTACAGTTAGACTCGAAATCAACTTCCCTGCGCTGCAGAGAGACCGAGAGAACGAGAAACCAAGAGACTGAGAGACCACTGACTTCCCCATAGTTTCTGAGATAGACTCCAACCTCCTCCCCTACGTGTGTGTGTGTGTGTGTGTGTGTTTCATAGTTGTTTGGCTGGTCTGTGATCTCTCTTGCCTTTAGTCTTTGACCAAGCTCCTCAATCTGACAATCTGATAGATTCCTTCCTTCCTTCCTTCCTTCCTTCCTTCCTTCCTTCCTTCCTTCCTTCCTTCTTTTTTTTTCTTTGATGCCTGGATTTTTCTGGGGCAAGGGAAGGGGTCTTCTGACGCTCCTGTATCATCTGCATCAGATTCTAGGCTCTGAGAGTAGCTTATTCTACTAAGGAGATAAGTTAGTTAATAGATAGGTAAGAAAATGAATGAAGAGGGCTTCAGAATGCTGGCGCTGAGGACCCAGTGGGCTTCTGTTTACTTGCAAAGGACTAGAAAAGCACAGTCATGTTAGGAAGCACTCAGTACTAAGAAGCTGTACTTAGCGTAAGGTTAGGCTCCACATGTGAGAGAAGGACATGCTTCAGCTATGTCCCGTTCCAGGCCACCAGAGCTTCAGGTTTGTCAAAACCCAAGCCACTTGTGTTTGCACTAATCTTATAACTGGCCTCAGTCTACAAAGTTACCTGAAGGTTCTAAAAAAGTGGCCGAAATTCCAGCTGTCACAACTCCATTCCAGACTGGAGAAAGAAAGCAAAAGCGTAACGGTGCATGCCTCAGATAAATAGGTCATTTCCCAGCTGCCACCCCAGGAGCTGCTCCGACAACCTGTGATCAAATCTCACTGGCCATGATTACTAGAGATGTTTTAGCTAGGCCCACGGACAACCCAGCAATGCTATTGGCATTGAAGACGGGGTGGGCAGACACTGGAGAGGGACGCAGGCCAGCCAGATGGAGAAACCCCCAAGGAAAGACTCATCCAAGTTCATTTACTCCAGTCCCTCAGAGAGAAGAGGCAATAAACAGGGGTCACCAGAGTGACTCGGGACACGCTGTGGCGTGGTCCTCACAGTCCAGATGTTCGCCTCCAAGTATAAGGCAAAGCCTGATGAGAAGCTGAGAGCTGGCCAGCGGTGGCTAGCAAGCTCGTGCTGCAGAGATGGCAGGGAACCCAGTGTAGCAGGACCTCAGAAGGATGCACTGAACTTTGTCATGTACAGTTCTCTCCTGGGAGACTGTCTAATCCAAGTCGGCCTGCCTGGGTGAGCCACTAGTTCTGACAGGATAGACCCACCAGAACTAACTTCCAGTGGGAAAGAACTAGACAAGCTGTTGTACCTGTGCCTACATCCACATGTGCCGAATATGTCTGCTTATGTTCTACTGCTAAGAACTCATGGCAGTCAGTGACCACAGACTTCAAAACACTCCAGCTCAACTAATTGTGCTGTCATTGACTTTAGCTCTGGAACGTTGTTGGTCAGAGAAGTTCACCTGGGGAAGATGGGAACAGCAGTTTAAGGGGGGCAGAGGAGAGTAGATGGGAACAGCAGTTTAAGGGGGGCAGAGGAGAGTAGAGGAGTTGAGGTCCGACACATTTCTGAGATTCAGACATCTCTCAGCACCAAGCTATTTGTTGATAATAGGTCGAACTCCCCAGGATCCTCTGGCCTAAGAGAGGAGTCTATTTGCAGGCAAAGAGGGTATGAACTACACCCCAGCATTCTCCGCTCATCAGTCAGGGCTCTCAGGGATGCTGTTTCTAAGGGAGACCATCCTGCTGTTTCTGTCCATTGGTAATGGGGACAGAGAGCTTTGCGTTAGATTAGGGAGAGAAGAAGGCAGAGAGAGAAAGAGGGAGAAGGGAGGGATTTGCACCACCACCCGGCTATGTGTCTGCCACAGCTCATCTCCTGATTCTCCAGGCACCTCTGGGTCAGTGTGTATGGAATTCCTACCTCACACAGGAGCGATAAAGCCACTTCAAGGAGAAAAAATGTTAAGTGCAAGGTGTCAAATCCACATTCGATCTGGCTGAAGAAGAGTCTTCCTCATCAGTCACACCCAGTTCTGCCAGATTCCAGGCTCCTCCTCCACCACAGCAACATGCTTTTCTTGTGTGGGGTGTGTGTGTTTGTGTGTGTGTGTGTATGACAGAGAGACGTGTGTGTGTGTGTGTGTGTGTGTGTATGTGACAGAGATGTGTGTGGATATGACAGAGATGTGTGTGTGTGTGTGTGACAGATGTGTGTGTGTGTGACAGAGAGACCTGTGTGTGTGTGTGTGTGTACGCAAGTGAGCGCCTTCCTGAGTCACTTTGAGGTGCTCTTAGCCATAAAATGCATCACAGGATGCTGACCGCCATGGGAACACATTTGAAAGTGTGGGTAGGTGCTGAGAGAGTGTTTCTTCTTCTTCTTGCTTCTGGTTTATGGCTCAACTGACAAAGTCAGTCAGGACCTTCCTGGCACCAGAAACTAAAGCACACTTGCCCATGACCTGGCACTTCTTGTCTTCCTGCACAGAGGTGACAATATCTTGGAGGCGTATAGAACCTCTAGGAGATGGCTGGCTGGTGGGAGAGCATCACTAGAGGCAGGCCAGCCGTTTGTGCCTGCTACACAGTTTGCTGTCAGTCATGCTGTGAACAGAGGAGCCCTCACAGCATCCTTCCTGTGTAATAGTCTGCCAGGCACATGGGGCCAAGTGACAGAGCTATACCTTCAGAAACCATGGACCAAAGTCAGCCTTTCTTCCCTTAAGTGTTTCTGTCAGGTCTTTGTTATTGGTGTTGTTTTGTTTTATCCCAGTGATACTAAAATAATCAACACAAAAAACTAAGCCTGGAACCATTAATAAGACAGTGAGTGGGAACCCCAATGTTCTAGAACACCAAGCAGCCATCCAACTGGACTGAACTAGAGCACACCGTGAATGCTTCGGAAGCAGCACTGAGGTATGGAGAGGTTATGGGAGACTCCAAGGAAGGATATGGATGCAAACAGAAAAGCAAATATAAAGACATGAAAGATAACTTAGTTACCGCTGGAGAAAGCGGGGAGGCAGAAGCCAGACAAAAGATCTAAGGCTTGATTTGAATTCTGTCTTTTCTCTCCCCACCCCTACCCTCACACCCCCAAAAGGCAAGAGCTCTATGTCTGAGCTACATCCCCTCTCTGTCTAGGCTGTCCTCAAACCTATAAGACACCTGCCTCAGTTTCCCCAGTGTGGTGATTATAAAGAGACCTGTGTCTTATGCCCAATCTGTTTTGTATCCTAAACTAAATACTGGCTATTCTAATATTCATGAAGACATTTCCTCTGGTTTTTCAAATGCTGGACGTATTCCAATAAAACAGTTTTAAGAGGCAGAGGGAGGGTGTCTCCTGTAGGATTTTTCTCTGGATGTAATGGAATGACTACACGGGGAACTTAGGGAAGCATCTTGATGAGAGATGGTGCAGTTGGTTTCTCCAGACACCAACCACTGGCAGCAATGCCTGAGAGCATCTGGCGGCAACCTCCCAGGGTGCCACCCTTGGGCTGCGGCAAGACAGAAAGAGTGCCTTGGGAAGTCATGCTTCCTCTGGGTGAAGAATGGGATCACTCCATCTCTGTCAGCTGCTCGTAGAAGGAAGTGCTGTAGAGAGACAGATTAGATCATCTATTATCAAGGAGGCAGAGATAGACTGAGGAGGTACCTGGGGCTTGCCAATTATCAGAGTGGTAGGGAAGGCTGCCTGGCTTCTTCCTCCCTGTCCTCTCAGCCCACCCTCTCCAGAGAGCCTGAATCATGAGCCAGTCTCTCACCACGGGCCTGATGATGCAGCATGCATGCTGCAGGCAGTGAGAAGGCATCACTCAGCCACGTGGATAATCCTCTGCTCAGGCTAGAGAGGGACGACACAGGACAGATGCCTCCCTCGGTGTTGTCATCATCACCATCAGACACTTATTCTCAGCTGGACGGTCTACTAAGAGGTGCAGGCACTCCCTTTGACTTCTGGCAGCATCTTTACAAAAAAAAAAAAAGGAAACTGAAGGAGACAGAGACAGGCCATCACTCAAATGTCCCTAAGTGACCTCCTCAAATGTGTGGTCTCTGCATCACTGTTGACCTGTTGATGAGGCTTCATCAGACATCAGCTGTGCAGAAGGGGAGTGGGGCATAGTCCACTGCTTCTGCCCTGCCCAGGGAGGCAAACTGGTACCCATCATGCCTGTCTCTGAGTGTGGAGATCCAGGGGCCTTGTCTTTAGGCCTAGTTCTAGGTCAGATCCTGGAGCCCCTATCCAACATTGCTCAGGTCTCTGGGCTCTCATGAGCAGATCGTTGAGAAGAGACACAGTGAAGGCTCCTCAAAGCCTGCAGTCTCTAGAACCCTTGATCCACAGACAGTCTTGCTGCCTCCCTCCAGAAACGGGCAACAGAGAGTGATCAGCCATACCATGCCAGCCACACTGGAATCCTGAGCCCACCACCTTCCAAATTCCCTCATTCCACCACTTCATCTGAGCATCTTTTATTTAATTCCTTCCTTCCTTTCTTTCCAATTCTTAAATTTATACGTATCTAGAATGTTGAGGGCACGTGTGTCAAGGCACATGTATGGAGATCAGAGGACAATGGTTTTTTCCCTGCACTGTGAAGGTCCTGGAGATAGAACTGATACCACCAGACTAGGCAATGTGCACTCTAAAGCATCTCTCATTTGCTTGTAGATTTGGTACAATAAAAAGTCGTGGGCCATAGGAGGTTCTTTCTGAGTAGGAAATGTTCTCACTAGAGAGTCTAGGTTGTCCTTGAACCCACAACTGTTCAGCCTCAGTCTCCTGAGTGTTGAGATTGCAAGCATGCATCACCAACACAGTTCTAATAGGAGCTGAGACATCTACCTCACACAAAAAGAAAAGGAGACGGGGAAGAGAGATGACAGTTTTCTTAACTGAACAGAAGCCAGCCTAGAAAATCCAATTCTGGCCCCCTTCCTCACCCTGGGAACACTGGCTAGCAATTATTCACTCCAAGTGGTGCCATACTTTAGAATTTCATAGGCTGAAGAATACCTGTCTCAGCTTCACTCACAGGTCCAGGACAGCAACCACCACCATCACCGTCACCAAAAAAATTCCCATCCTTAGCCACGCTCATTTTCAAATCCATATCCAACCAGTACTAAGTATTGGATACCTAGGAAAATTACGTGTTCTAAGTCCATGGGAAATGTATTAGTCAGTTCCAGCTGCTATAACAAACACCACAGATTGAGGAGTAACAATCTTTCCTTGGGATGTATGCAGTCACTTGCTTCCTCTTTACACACCAGCAAGGTTTGATTAGTGCCTGTCCAAAATGCTTTTTAAAAAATTACTTCTCCACAGACTATTAGAGTTTAGATCTGGAATGTTCTCCAAAGTCTTTATTACAAGTAAGGTGGTGGATACTTCAAGAGGTAGGGCATGGTAGAAGGTTCTGGGGTCATTGGGAATCTGCCTCAAGAGGACTGTGGCATCCTAGCTATCTATTCTTTCTGTCTTCTACTCTGTCTGTAATGAGCTGCCTCACCACAGGTCCAAAGCATGAAGACAGTGGTTTGAAATCTCACAAACCCTGAGCCAAGAGTCTCTTTGAGTCAGTTAATTCTAGTGTTTGATATGGTATTGGAAGCTAGACCAATGTCTGAGCCCTTTCTCCAGATAAAGAACTTGTTCTGAGGCACTGGGGATTATTAAGACTTCTGTATATGGGGTCAAAAGAGAAACAGCTTGCAGAGAAAAGCAGTAGCCAGTGGCCAGGCACCATGGTCCACAGTATTCTTAGACATGGGCAGAAGGATTGGGAGTTCGAGGTCATCCTGGAATACATAGCAAGGCACTGTCTCAGGAAAGGGGATCAGAGAAGGAAAAGGAGAGTCACTTTCTAGGACCTCTTTTTCTGGGTCTACATAGCTTAAGTAGACATAAATCCAGATAGAAGGTTGTCCCGATGGTCCTTAAGTCCTGATATTTTAGTAACTTTCCCACTCCTTCGTAATACCCTCTTTCCTCTTTTGCAGCAGAATTAGAGGGAATCCTAGCTGCTATCTCTATCTCCCAGGCTACTTAATGATCTGGTGACATTTTTCATTGCTGTGCTTGTCTTTGAAGCCCTCCTTGTCTGAGCACCCAGCACATGGGAGATCTCCCCAAATACGCTGGAATCCCCAACGGATGGAAAGGGGGAAATAACCAGAGTTTACAGCTCTGGTGGAAACTGGAGCCGTTTTGGAGAGCAGAGAATAGAGTGCCGTTCAGGTTCAGGGGAAGCCCCTGTGTTTGTAAATCCCATCTCATTCATCACAGCTGGAAAGATGGTAGCAGTATACCCCTCACTCACTGAACCCCAGATCCTGGATTATTCCCCAAGGAGAAGATCTTTGTAATTGAAAGCCCAGAATACTATTGAGGTAGATACCAGGTAGTCAATATGGACTGTAAACATGGACGGTTGTGGTCTTAGCAGGCAGCATGAGGAACCATTTGCTTAACAAAAGGAGCCATGTTTTTGTAAAGAATTTGCAATGTCCATGGAGAGGCCCTGCAGAAATGCCCAGCACACTTCCTATCTCACGCCACACTTTATAGTCATAAAACATGGGAATTGCACTGTAGAAAAGGAACCTTTGAAGGCAATGTCTTCCTTAGTTCCACTATATGGTGTTTACATAATGAAAACAAACATGCAAAGGCTGTCCCATGCACCCATAGCATGAAGTTACCATGGCTCTAACAATCACCTTCACACTCAGCTCTTCAGTGCTTGCTGTGGTGGTTTGTATATGCTTGGCCCAGGCATTATTAGGAGGTGTGGCCTGGTTAGAGTAGGTGTGACCTTGTCGGAGTAGGTGTGTCACTGTGGGCATGGGATTTAAGACCCTTGTCCTATCTGCCTGGAACCCAGTCTTTTCCTAGGGACCTTCAGATGAAGATGTAGAACTCTCAGCTCCTCCTGCACCATACCTGCCTAGATAGACACTGCCATGTTCCCACCTTGATGATAATGAATTAAACCTCTGAACCTGTAAGCCAGCCCCAATTAAATGTTGACCTTATAAGAGTTGCCTTGGTCATGGTGTCTGTTTACAGCGGTAAAACCCTAACTTGAGTTCAACAATGTCTAATTTATCACTTTGGGGCCATGACCTAGACAATATCTGACCCAGAGTGTGTGCTAGCCTGTGGGCTGAATGACTGATTCCCAGAAACACTAAAGAAAGTGGATGGAGAGCCAGAAACAGCAGACACACAGCCTGAATATTTAGAATTAACCTCAACAACCCAATAAATCTCAGATAGATACCCACCAGATGCCCCTTAGAGATTTCCTACCGGGGTGGGATAGCTTCAGAAGGTCAGTTATTCACGGTTCGTGTTTAATATCTGGACAGAAGGTACATAATGACTCAAGGGAGGCCTTGGAATCCAGCACGAGACCCATTTATTTGCCTGAAGGGTTCTACCATTTGAGAGAAGATGACTCCAGACTGGGGAGAATAGAGGGAACCTGGGATCCTCTCAGGTACCAATTGGCCCTTGATGCTCCATCCTCAGTACTTCCTTTCTCCTGGTATTTGCTTAGTCCTAACCATGCTTAAGAATCACGTATATTTGGATGGTTCCTCTTGCCCCACTGAGCACAAATGTGATCTTCTCTCTGCAGACACAAGGCACAAGGGTATGTCTAAAACATTGACCCAACATAGATCAAGTCAGCCCAGCCTCTGTGAACTGGCTATTTTCCTGGAGTAACATGGAAATGAGTGGACAAACACCAGCCAGATCAGCTTCTTGCAAGCAGAAGTCTCACTGGGTTGGCTTTTCCCTTGCAGTCAAGCTAGAACATGGGATAGGTGGACATAAAGTCTATGGTTTTAAGAAAACAAAACTGGAAATACTTGATCTTGATTCAAAAACAAAAGCAATAAATCAGAGGAAGGCCTGGGGCAGAAGACTGTAAGGGACAGGATCACTTTGCTGGGCCATAACAAAGAACAGTTCTACACTGAGAAGTTGGCCACAGGGTCCAAGCTATACTCAACGATTCACTGTCTGAGCTCTGCACCATGGAGCTGTCCTTTCCTGAGGTCTCTGTCGATTTGTCTCTCAAAGGCCAATTCCTGACCTAAACAACTAATCTCTCAGAGAAGATGAGCTTTCTCTTAACCCATCAAGGAAAGCATGGTTCGGTTTTAGGAAGAGTGTACATTCCGACACTCCTCCAGCTGCTAGCTCCACTGGGCAGCTTGTTTTAGCACACTGGCCATACTCCTAACTCCCTGTACAAAAAGCCTGAGTCAAGTGTCTGTAGGGGACAGAAAGGCAGAGACACAACAGTGTTAAAAAGGAGACTGCTGATGAGGTGCCATGATGCATGTCTTCATCTAACAAACAGATTTCATGGAGAGACTGATTTATACTATGATAAAAGGTAGGAGGCAGAGCATCTTTAGAGGACGGAGGTTAATGGGGGTGTCCTTGGGAGCTGTATGTCCCTTGGTCCCTCCCTACATCTCCTCTCCTCTGCTTCCTGCCTGCCCTGAGGTGAGCAGCCATAACTGTCTGCTACCATGAGGGCCCAGAAGCAGCAGAGCTAAGCCACGATGGCTTCAGCCCTCCATGAAGTGTGAACCAACATAATTCTCTCCTCCCGTAATGTGTTTCTGTCAGTGTATTGTCAAATCAACAAGCAAAGTGACTAATCTATTGTCTTCTAACAGGGCTTGGTTCCTTCATGCTGTTGAGCCAGAGAAGACTGTGGGAAACAGTGCTCTAACATTTTTTTTTGTTTTTCAGAGAATGTGTGTATGGGATGGGTTAGAGCAGAGAGTTCTACAAACTCAGCCAAGTAGTCCAACCTGACTGCTGTGCTCTGGTTTATATTCACAGACCTGGATCCTGGGATGATACAGTCTGCTGGCTCTGCTGGCCATGCACAAGGAAGGGAGGCCTGCTTCTTCAGATTACTTTTAACTATGGAAAATGTTCAGATATGATCAGAAGTGTGGAGGGCTGTCCAGTGAGCCCCCGTACCCCTTCTTTGGCTTCAACAGTGATTAGCTAGGGCCATTTTCTTTTCATCTCCAGCCCCGCCCGTCCCACTCTACCCGAGAGTACTTTGAAGAGAACCCAGACCTCATATATCTTTAAGATGCTTAGATTGCAGGGCCTTCCAAGAGCTGGAGATCCCAGTCTGTTAGGGAAGAAAGGCATCCAATCTGTTATTACTATGCATCGTTCGGCAAAGGAGAATCTGGTTCATCCTCCTCCACAGGCGTGGCCCACTCTCCTTGCTCCCCTTAGACTGGGCTTCTTCATAGGAAGGAAATTACACTCTGCTGATTCTTGTCTGGAAATGTTCAGCTGGAATGGGTACAATGTTACCTGCTACGACATCCCCCCCCAACTCCCTCCAAGCATCTGGCCTCCCTATCTCCCCGCCCAGCCCACTTCTCTGCCTGCAGTCTTGGTTCCTGCCATCACCCTCTTCATTTCCTTCTACCTGGTTTCTGGCATGTCACTTTCCAGCATGCCATAATCCCCTCACCCTCGAATAATCGCAACAGAACCTTCTCTGTCCTGAGCACTGCACTGCCGTCCTCCAAGCTGTTACAAACCCAGGAACTAAAAGAGACACTTGGCTGCTAACATAAACACGGGCTGACCTTGTTCTTTCAAACAGTTCCCTATCTCCATCCTAGCAATACTCCTTGAATAAGTAATAAATGCCAAAGAAAGTTGCGGAGGGGGGGAAAAACTAACAAAAATTATTATTATTACTTAAAGAGCCAGAAAGAGGCTCTTCCACAGTTCCAACGGCATCTTTCGCAGCTGTGGGGTATATTAAAGCCAGGGGCTGGGGGAGGGAAGATAGGGTGTATTTCAAAGCTGCCTGCTGCAGGAACCAAACTTGAAGGGGGGTGTTGTGTGGAATATGCCAAGTGTTTGAAGTGGACAAGATTTGTAGCATGTTGCCTTGATGCCTGTACATACTTAATAACAGATGTTTGGTCTCTCTAGACAGATAATTGTCCTGCTGTAAGGTTGACTTGACCTGCCTGAGCGTCCAACTTCGAGCGCCACAGCAGTAACAAATTGATCTGAGAGCCTCTTTCTTTTTTTTTTTTAAACTGGGAGAATGCTCAGCCACGCTTCCTTTTAAGCATATAATTACTCGGCAGCGACCAAAGCCCGTACATCGCTCTCTCCTAATGGCCACGCAGCCATTCGGCCATAATTTATGAGGACAGGGTTCAAAGTTTTAATAATATTTGGATAATATCATTGCCCACACGTCCGTGGCGCTGTGATGGATAGAAGGGGAGCCGGCTTATTTCGATTCCATGCATGACAGTGAGTGCGTTAACGACTGGGTACCCGGCGTGGCCTTTATGGAAACTGCCACTAGGCCATCAGCTCATGAATTATAGATCTGGGTATGTGGGATTATAAACAGCAGTGGGGATCACACAGGGACTCTGCTCACGAGACAGTGTCCCGTTAGCACCTCTTCCTTATGCAGATAAATGAATTGCAGGGCATTCAAAACGGCGTGAATAAACCCTCAGTGGATAACATATTAGCACATCAACATAAAAACCCGGGGCTGGGGCCTGCTTGGAGATATTTATGTTTATACTCTCCGCTCAAGTGGCTTCCTGATTTTTTGGCTTCTCCCCACTCACCTCATAATTCCCACATCCTAACGGCACCTCTGGGCACGTTCCTAGGATGCTCTGCGGAGCCTGTTGACTTCTGTACACAGTTTTCTCAGATAAATTCCTTTTGGGAAGGCAGATGGGTAAAAGCTGCTCATCAAGTTCAAGGCGGACTTCAGATTGCTTTAGGGAAATCACTCTGCGCCCTCGAGACATAGGCTCTGTTTCTGCCAGCGCCAGAAGAGATGTCATCTGCATCTCCAGAAGCAGAAGGAAGAGGCAAGTGTATGAGCCAGAAAGGAAGGAGCCTTAGAGACGGTAAGCTTCTTCTCAGCCCACGTAGGAGATCAGGTGGCGAAAGGGGTGTTCAAACAGGAGAAAGAACTCCCAGTGATTATGAGACTTTGTTGCCAAGCCAAGATTCCCACCTCCCAAGAGCTCTTCCCGGCTGCCTTATCTGGCCTGAATTTTTCTCTGCCCCAAATGTAAACACCCAACAGCTCCAAATGATAGTGTTAAGACTCTGCACAACTCTTGCCAAGTTCCTCTTGTTAATCTAGACTCAGCTCACCCTGAACTTTGACAAGGCTCGCGTGCCATAATCACCCTTAAACTTCCACACTCGATATCCATTTAATCTGAAGGATTTATTTGGAAAGAACAGCAATTATAGCCCCACCTCGGAATAACTAGGAAACGTGTGTTTAAATCTCTTTTACGTAGCTCGTTGGAGTTGCTAAACAGCTTAGGTTCTAATTCTAAGCTGTCGTTGGTGTGGGCCTTGGTATAGACACCGGGAGTGGCTTGGGGTATGTCTCACTTATGTTGAGGGGTTTCTGCGTGGGGTTCTGTGCGTGAGGTTTGTTTCCATGCCCCCTGAAAGGTGGGTGAAGGCGGAGGCCAGCAACAGTTGTTCCGCCCCCACAGGCAAAAGTAGTGACTTTGGGGATCACAATTTTAGTAATTTCTGCATATGTAGCCATTGCCACACCAAAACGTCTGTTTGAAAAGTTACGCTTTCAGTGCTCCATGATGATTACATGTTTGTAATTGTGGGAGGTGGAGGCAGAAAGATGGCCACAATTTAAAAGCTACCATGTGCTAAATAGTTACAGCCCAGCCTGTCTTGAAACGTCATCATCATCATCAACAACAACATTTTAACCCCAACTCATAAGACGATGCTATAAGGAGTCAGTGTTGGCAATCAGGCACATCTATGGACAGCCAGATGTGACTGTGTGGCAATCAGACATCTTTATGGCCAGCTTTCAAGGGACCCAGCTATGAAACACTCCATCTCTAGAGGCCCAAGAGGCAACAGTTTCTCTCCTGTTGCATGTCCATTTGCGCATGTATCACTGCCCCAGTAAAAGGCACGTTCTCCCTGGTCTCTGTCTCCTTTCTCCTTTCCTCCCTCTCCCTGAGGCTGCCTCTGTTTCCTTCCCAGTACACCTCCCATGCAAGACCTGGGTTTTTGCCAGGCCCTGCTGTCTAATCCTATCAGTCAGCGTCTTTGGGAAGTGATGAGGATCAGATGAGGTCATGGGATGGGCTTCTGTGATGTAGCTTTATAAGAAGACAATCCAACCGAGTCTGCCAAGTGATAAGGCCACGTGCTGATGCAAGGCCAGGCCTTCACCAGATGCCAAACAGGCATCAGTGCCCTGCCTTACCACCAATCTACAAAACCATAAGCCACAAACACTTCTGCTTTTCATAAATTACTGTCTCTGAAATTTTATAACAGGAAAAAAAAACAGACGAAGACAATAACCCAACAGAGTAGCTACTGGCACTATGTCCACTTTGCAGAGAGGGAAAACAGGCAACTGAGAAGGCATTTATCTTACCCTTGGTCACGGAGCAAGGTCAGAAGTCACTGATGAGACTGAAATGCACCAGCCTGCGTTTCCTAATAGGAAGCTGGGCTCCCAAACACCTCAGCAAGTACATCAGAGATTGAAACCCTTACAGTGGTACAGTGGCTGAGAACAGGCTGTGCAGGAACCTGAAATATGTCAGGCATGGCCAGAAGGAAAACAGAAAGGTGTCCAGGGCCTCTTCCAACCACATGCTACTGAAGACCACTCAAAGAATTCTCAACCACTCATGCTGCTATCCCTCAAGAGAAATAAGAAATTAGGAAAAGATAACACTTTGTGTGGGTATAGCAGAGGCAGGGGGGTTCCTGGCCTCTCTATCTTTTCTCACTTCAAGATCTGAGACCTCTGATTAGTTGCTGTGAACCCCCTTAGGACTGCTGGCCTCCATGACTGTGATACCTGCCATCAGAGCCATGGATTCCAGTGGGGAAACTGAGGTTGAGAGAGATAATTGTGCTTCTCAAAGTTGCACAGAAAATCAAGATGCAATACTGCCATCCAGATGCCCACACTCAGCCAGAACTGAGCCCCCAGTACCTGGCACTTTCTAGAAGCCAGAGATAAAAGGCCATGAAGTCATGGTACCTGCCTTCATGGGGTGTTAGTCTGGTCATTGAGAAAGACACTCAACAAATGTCTGTGGAGAGTAGACCAATTAACACTGTAATAAACGTCATTGAATTGTTTTGAGACTCCCAGAGAATAGATTTCCAA
This sequence comes from Grammomys surdaster, assembly GCF_004785775.1. NCBI lineage: Eukaryota > Metazoa > Chordata > Mammalia > Rodentia > Muridae > Grammomys > Grammomys surdaster. The sequence continues at coordinate 1,197,999 of NW_021620873.1, forward strand.
GTAATTCCATATACTTCTACTTCTGAAAGCCCCAAAGTCAATACAGGTGTCCTGTAGTGGAGGGGGATTCTGTGAAGCCTCAAAGACAAGGCTGTGGTACTCTAAGATGTAGCATTCTAAAGCTTTTTATTGGGGATGTGGAATCCAGGCTCCCTGAATTATATCTGTTTCCCTATCCCACCCCAGTGCTACTGCTAGAACCCAGGGCCTCCTGTATGCCTGACAAACACTCTACCTGAGCTGCACCCATTTAAGGCAAAGCAGAATATATTAGTCCCTACAATGAAGAAGCCTCTTTCACAGAGCTTTGTCTTAAAGGGGAAAGGGCAAGGACATTTTCACTGCATGTGAGATTCTGAAGTCTGATTTAGGGGAGGGTTTTCAAGGTGGTGGGTTGACAGGAGTTAGCAAGAATACAGAAGATGTCATGCTATGGACATAGGTTGGGATGGGCCGGTGGAGATGGCAGGAATGTGTGCGGCGTGCTACCAATAATGTCTCTCATTGCAGGATCATAGTACATGACAAGAGATAACTTAAGAGAAGAAGGGTTAATTTAAGTTTACAATTTGAGGGGATCAACCCCCCCCCACACACTGTGGTGAGAAAGACACAGAGGCAAGAATGTGGCCCAACTGGTCACATGCACAAATGTCAGGAAGCAGAGATCATTCAACAAGTTGGATAGGTCTAAGGGACCTCAAGGCCTATCCTGAGAAAGCCACTTTCTTTAGTGAGTCCTCAAGGCTCATCCCCACTTGAGGGCAGGCTTTCCAACAAGGAGCTTATGGGTTGGGGTAGGGAGTGGCATTTCATATTTAAATCACAAAGGAAGGTTTTCCAAAGCCTTAAGACATAAATCCTTGCATGCTTTCTCTTAAAAGAGCTGATGGGTCTTTCACAATAAACCATAAAACTAACTGACCAGGCAAAAATATTTGTGGGAATACTCAAGTCACTAATGAAAAAAACAAAACAAATAAACAAAAACACAACAGAATAGTTATGTGAGCTATGACAGATGAATAGCCTTGACTGTGACCAAAGTCAACTTGGAGAGGAAAAGTTGTATTTCATCTTCTAGCTTATAAGTATTGTCACTAATGGAAGCCAGGGCAGGAACCTGGAAATAGCAATTGGACCAGGAGCTGTGAAGTAATATTGCTTCCTGCCTTGCTCTGCACGGCTTGCTCAGTCTTCTTTCTTATACATCCCAGGACCACCAGCCCAGAGGTAGAACCACCCACAATTATCAGGGACCTCCCACATCAATTACTAATTAAAAAGAGGTATCACAAGCTTGCTCACAGGCCCAAACTGCTGGAGGCATTGTCTCATTTGAGGGTCCCCTTTTTTCCAAATGACATAAAACTAACCAGCGCAAGCAGTGATGGTACAATCGGATACTTTGTGGCAGCCAGTGAGAATCAGGAAGATGTGAGGTCTAGTTTTTTAGAGACTCACGCTACCACTGAGAGCCACAGGGTCGGACCGCTAGAGCCCTCTGCTTGGAAGCAGATGGAGTAGGTTTCTAACCAGCTTGGCTGCTGTCTCTGCTCGATTGCCATCCAGGAGAAAGAAAGGATCCATGTTACCTGTAACCTTACCACTGATAGGCAGCCGCAGACTTTTAATCTCATTCCACACACATATGGATGGATGGAGGTGATTTTAGTAAAGATGTGATTGCATCTATTCCGCCATTCCTAGGACTTTCCTGGGGCCACATTCTTTTACCTTGCCACATCTTCTCTTTCCCTATCAAGACAAACATTACACAATTACTTTAGGAATCACCCTCATCTGCTTCTGTTTCCTGTCATCCCAATGAGGTCACCATTTACCTTACTCTTCCAGTCTGGAAATCATGTGACCCAAGCTGGGCCAATTCACTTGAACCTGAGTCAAAACAATTGACCAAGAGAATCATGTGACATGAGTCAGGTAGGTAAGAATCTTTCCTGAGCCCTTTTTGGGTTCCTAGGTCTCACCTTTCTTCAGAATACACTGGCATACAGACTAAATAAGCAAAAAGAAGAAAAATCCCTGTCCTAATTTGCTTTTCTGTTGTGATGAAAACACTAACCAAAACCAATGCCGGGAAGAAAGTGTTTATTTCATTTTAAAACTCCCAGATCATCATCTGTCACTGAAGGAAGCCAGGGCAGGAACTCAGTGCAGAAACCTGGAGGCAGGAACTGAGGCAGAGACCTTGGAGAAATGCCGTTTATAGCTTCCCTTGACTTGCTCAGCCTGCTTTCTTATATACTCCAGACCTACCTGCCTAGGTGTGATACTACCCACAGTGGGCTAGGCCCACCCACATTAATTGGCAATCAAGAAAATGCCCACACAGATATGCTACCATGCCAATCTGCTGGAGTCAATTCCCAGTTGAGATATCCTCTTCCCGGGTTATGTCTAAATTTCTGTCAAAAGTTGACGAAAACTATGACTGTTGCTAACACTTTCTTTGCCATCCAGTGGAAAGAGTATGTCTAAAAATAAAGCCCAGGATGAAGAAAACAGATTCAGTATTCTGATAAGTTGCCTGAGCTCTGGTATCCAACTCTGCTTGAGGCCTTTTTTCTCACCTTGAGCTGTGCAGGTATGAGTCAATAAATTCCCTTTATAACATCAGCTAATATGAGTCAGACTCTAAAACATACTAGCTTTTTCCAGTTGTTGTAAGTAGAAATTGACCCTGCTCAAATCTCCTGCTTTGGTCGACTCTGAATGTTCTCTCAACTAGTAGAAAATACTGCCTCAGACCAGAATGCTCAAGTTGAAAACCATTTCTGTGAAAGCTGTTGGCCAGTTACCATCTCCTCCTTAGCTACCACCCTGACCTACCAGAATCACGTCAATGTTACCATCACCATAGTTACCTCCATTACACCCACTTTCAGTTCTAGCATCCTTGCTGTTGTGTTAGAATTGCAGCTGGCATCTGGACAGACCACACCAGGCCAATACAGTTCTACCTGGGAGGTTGATTGTGGAGGAAAAGAGCAAAGGTAGCAACTAAGATGAAGAGAGAACAGAGAGAGGGAGGAGGTCTGAAGGATCTCCTTTTTATTTTGGGTTGTGATGTAACCACTAGAAGGTAAAGGTGGGAGGTGAGCCAAGTGGATTCTGGGAATGTATGGTAGTTGCCATAGCAACAGGTGTGCGGGTCCCAATAGCCTATGTGTGATGTCACTGGATTCGGAGACGATCTGCCACGCTGGTTCCTGATACCAACATACCTCCCTTTTTCTTATCACAAGGAGCAGGCGTCATCAGAAAATTGACTCTCATTACCATCCCTACCACCTCCTTCGTATATCATCACTGTCACCTCTACTACCACCACATCCAAGACTGTCACCAATGCCATCATCCAAAGCTCAACACTATCTGCAATACTACCACCATCACCAACATCAACTGCTATACCACCGTTACCACCAGCAAACATCATCACCCCAGCTATCAACTCTTACACCACCACCACCTTCTCTCTCACTACCTTCAATCCTCTCATCATTGCCAGCATCAAAAGCTCAGTGCTATCATCCACCACAGCCCCTGCCAGGTCTATTTCACCACCTAAAACTGTAGTGACTGTACCTTCCTGTGCAGTCCTCTTCAAGCAAGCTATCATAGCCTTCAAGGGGTATCTCAAGTGCTCTGTGCACTCCCTGAGCAGTGGGCCCTAAGAAGACAAGGACTCACTCAGTGCTGGAGCATAACTAACTCATCATGGAGAATGGAGACCCCAGGTTTGTGAGCATGAGGCTGTGGCAAAGACCTTGGCTCTCTCATTCTCTCCATTCAACAACCCCAAGTGCCTTTGGTGTTTATCCATCATGCTGAAGAGGGGATGACCCTTGTTCCAGATGATGATGAAGAAATTCCTGATGCCTCCATTCTGGGACATACTGATGAGTGAAGGCCTGGGCAGGGTTCAGTAGACTGGGATCTTCTCGGAAGCACCAGTTCTAACAATGTCCCTCATCTGTGTTATGCCAAACAGATCAAAAGCCAGACAATAGTTACCTACTAAAATGATCTTGTTTTCTATACAGCTTGAACATCTCTAATCAGAAAAGAATCCAAAAATTCCAACCTCCTCTTTGAGATTGATACGATGCCACATGTGGAAAATCCCATACCTGACTTCATGGATGTATAATGGTCACAAGAAAAGTACACTAAAAACTTTGTATGAAAGTAGTTTTAGGCTGTGTGTATAAGGTATGTTTGGCATATAAATTTGACATTCAGACTTGGGTCTGCACCCCCAGGTATCTCATGAAGTATATACAAATATTTCTCAACCCACAAATGTCCATAATCCAAAACACTCCTGACAGAAGCGTTTTGAATAAGAGGGAGTCTCTCTGCATTTATTCTGCTTACGCTTTCAATGAAATGGATGGTCTGGGCTTGCAGGGCTTGGTGTTGAGGTGCATCAGAAATCATCTGGAGGACCAGCTGCTTCCCAGGTGCCTAGGTGATGTGGACCTGCTTATCCAGGGATCCCACAGTTCTGAAACACTGCCTTCCCACCTGGGAAGGGAGAGAGAAGGCCAGGAAACCCCAACGCCTTTTCCTCTAGTCTTGCACCCATTAAGGTGCAGGGCCAAATTAGAGGCCTCAACTGAGGGTAACTCTGAAGAGGACCCCACTGGATAGAGGCGTGCCCTGGTGGGGTGGGGGCTCCTGTTTGGCCAACAAACAGAAGGGGCTAAATCGCCAAGCTGAATTCAGGGCAGGGCCGCCTGTGTAAACAGGCTTTGTCTCTGGGTGGATTAAGACTGAGTTGAAGCTGGATTTTTTTTTTCTTTCTCTCTCTCTCTCTCTCTTTTTTTAAGTGCTGAGAAAAGCCATTAAGGGATTAACACCCCGATTTATGAAAATGGAGGATGATAAAGGAACAATAGGGTGACAGCATTGTGTAAACGACATTGATTCATTTCGGAGACAGGGCTGTTAACTGGGAGAAATGGAGAAATAAATGGAACAATGAGAGGCCGCTTTTACCAGCTTGTCATTAATTAGCCCGGAGTACAATTGTTTTATTGTCCTTTTTGAAAAATACAAAATTGGTAGGAAAATACAAGCACTGAGTAGATCGATGGCTGGGTGTCTCGGCTGACATCTGCTCTCCTCTCCTGAAGCTCTGCCTCCGGAAGTGGCTTTAGAAGGGGGGAAAAGGCACTTTCTCCTAGCAGAAGGGTCTGTGGAGCTTGGGGGTAAAATGACACCCCTGTAAGGGCACCCCAATCTTCTCAGTGGTGGAGGACAGCCTCTAAGCCAGAGACTAAAATCCCTTCTCCCTCCAGAGGGGCTGAAGGGAGTCCTTTGGTAGGGTGCAGAGAAACGGGAAGCCTGGAGGAAGCGAGGAGGGTTTCAGGGACAGTGAGGAGCCCACCAAGGTCCCCACCTGAAGAATGGCTTGGCTCACACAGCTCTCTAGATTAGAATAAGCCCTCCATCCCACCCCCCTGCTGACCAGTCTCTACCAGTTATCTCCAACCAGTTACTCAGGCCTGCCAGTGCTGCCCACCTGGGATGCAGATAATAAAAAAGTTCTTCAGGCAGTCAGCTGCATAAGATTAGATGGCATGCCCAACCGCGCACCTGAATGGGTGCTCGGCCAGCCCTGATTTGGGAAAGGATGCATTTCTCCCCTGATTGAAACAAGACTTGTGGGCCAGGGGCAGCTCCTGGTAGCAGGAGGCAAAGGGATGGCATAGGCTGACAGCCATGGAAATGTGCAGGGCAGCCCTCAGCATTGCCCTGTGAGGCTCTGACAGGTAAGGCATGGCACAGGCCATTAGGCTTGTCCTGGTCCGGTGGTCACACAGGTGCAGTCTGGAGGTGGGAGCCAGGCTAGATGAATGATAATTCTGTCAAAAGCTGCTTGTAAATCTGGGCGCCACGTCTAGATTCTGATCCACCAGACAGAAGAGTGAGCCGGCCATAGCACTTTCGCGATCCCACCAAGGGTTAATAACGCTTAAGAAGAGATGGAGTGCAGGCAACCGGTTTGAGCCACTAGGAAACTGTAAACAGCTTTCTCATTGTTCTCGCCTGCTCTGACTACTGGCCATTGTTTGGCCTTTAATCTGGAAACACTACAGATATAAACATAGCTATCTTTACAGCATTGTATCCCTACAGTTCAACATCAAACAATGCATTGCTATGTCTCCAAACTTCACATTGATATAAAGATGTCTTTATCTGGGCAGGGTCTCTCCATACATCTTGCATATAAATGTTGACCGATCGTAGACTTTTCTGCATTCATACCACACATTGGGCATCTCCTATGTGCCAGGCACTGCTCTGGAGCAAAGCACACAGTAATCATGAACAAACTCTGAGCTCCGCCCCACCCCCATTCCCTAAGGAATTTACATTGCCTGGTGAACAAGCAAACAGGTACTCAGAGAAATGGTCACCACCGATGCTACTGAAATTATGGAACGACATGAAGCAGGAGCCGTGGTTAGGGAGAGTATTTTAGAAACAGAGCTGGGGACAGTTAAGAAGGGACCTGAGCTGTCTGTAGGGGTGGGTCCGGGTGAAGGGCAAGCCATGGCTGGGGCCTGGAGGTGGCCACCTAAGGGGTACTTGTAAAGTACAGAAAGAGCCAAGGAAACTGGAACAGTTGGAAAGAAAGAAACAAGGTCCAAGACAAGAGCTAAGAGTGGAGGAGATGGGGGAAGGAGAGGGGAGGGAGGAAGGGAGGGAAGGAGAAGGGAGGCTAGGGCAGGGCAGGGCAGGGCCTGTGGGCTGGGACCTGGGAAACGCATTGACTCTATCCAGAAGCCAATAGATTCCACTGGGAGCAGGGGAGCAGCACAGTGTGTGACAGGAGCTTCCTTGGGCAGACAGCCACCAGTGTGTGCATCTCATGTCCCAACAGGATGTTCACAGGGGCCAGCTGAGGATGAGCAGCAACAGAGAGAATGGTGGGAGGGTGGCAAATTGGAGCTGAGGGCTGCTGGTTAAATTAGAGAGCTCTGAGCCTGGGATGACTGTAGTTTACCCTCTCTGCAAGGCAGGGCTGGTGGAAAGAGATCTGCTGTCCTCTCTCACATGTAGAAACGGTGTACCGATTGCCCTGTGTGTAGAAGATCAAGGAGCAGCTAGTGGCCAGGAAGTGCACAGAAGGTGGACAGGGAGGCTGAACCTGACCTGCACAGGCTATATAAACCGATTAAAGCAGCATACCACATGGGTAGGACCAATACAAGGAAATAATCAAAAATAAAAATAAATTTCCTGTTTTTAAACTTGTGTACTGATTTCTTTGGTCCATGACTTTGCTTCTCATGGGTTCAGATACTCCTGACTCCTGTCACCCATAGTCCAATAGTAGCAGGTGGAAAATTCCAGAAGTAAGTAATTCATGAGTTTGAAAGAATTTTTATCACAGCATGTTTATGACTATTCGATTTTATTTTTTAATTGTTTTTATATTTCTGGGGGGGGTGCACATGTGCACACATGTGAATACCTGGCTGCTATGCAAATCCTCCTGGCTCAGTTCTTCTCTTTCACCTCGTGGATTCCAGGATGGAGCTCAGATCCCCGGCATAGCAGTAAATGCCTTTATTAGCTAAGCCATCTCACTTTGCCCTGGCCTATTTTATTATTAATTATTATTGCTAACATTGTACTAGACATGATCTGTACATTAACTTTATTGAAGGTGTAAATGTGAAAAACATGTAGGGTTTTCTTCTATCTGTAACTTCAGGCATCCCCTGGATAAGGGGACTACTATATAGTAAACAATGCAAGCTAAGGACCAGAGTCCCCACGACCTGTAGTTTACACTCTTCCTTGCTTTCTTAGAGAGGGAAGAGCACAGGACTCGTCTTTAGCCTTCCTTACCAGACTGCTCGGAAACCCAAGGGAAAATGCAACATTAAAGCAACATTGTCTCTCTCCTTCCCATTCTTTTAGCTTTCTACTATTGTAAAACGTCCAATTAAAGAAGGTGTGATTTTTTTTTTTTACAATAAGCAACATAATTGCATTAACCGGAAAAAAAATTCTAACAAAACTGAAGTGGAGGGGAATAGCTCCTGGGATCATATTCTTTTGTAACCATGGGTTACAGGCTATCACATCAAGTGTGCTGGAAACAGCTTGCCTAACTGCTTCAACTCCCTAGAAAGGGATCTCAGACTAGAGTCATTTGGAATGCAGACCCTTTAGCTCTGAGAGGAGGGCACCATTGACATCCTGTGTGCCCATTCTGGTCCATCAGAAGTAGCCAACAAAGCCACCATTAGTATTTTCAATACAGTCTCCTTTCAGTATCCCTGGGGGTTATTGGTTCAGTACTTCAGTATACTCAACTCTCAGGTGCCTAAGCCTCACCTGTAAAATAACAGCATTTTCCCATAGCCTAGGAATATCTTCTTGGGTGGCATGTAGCACCAGATACGACAACTGCTCTGTAAAAATTCCCCTCTGGGTTGCTTGATGAAGAATGACAAGAAAAGTCTGTTCAGGTCCAGAGACACACACTGTGTTTCTTGAGATAGTCTCCAAAGTTGGTTGAATCACATGCCAGATTATGGTTATGGGGTAAATTCATCCAATCATATAAGCACTTAGTCGAGGTCGTCTGTGATCTCATTCCAAGGGTTCAACTCTCTGGATTCTGTTTCCTCCTCTTAATACGGGACGGTAATAACAATACCGTTCTCAAAGGACTTCTGGGAAAATTAAATAAGGGGATGTGTGCTGCCTCCTTTTATGTCCGCTTGACACAGCTAGAATCATTTGAGAAGAGAAAACCTCAGTACCTCAGTTGACAAAAGGCTGCAGCAGACTGGCAGGTGGACAAGCCTCTGGCACATTCTCTCAGTTGAAAGTTGACATGATCCAGCTCACTATGGGCAGTTTCCAGGTGGTCCTGGGTGAAAGAAAGCAGGCTGAGCAAACCATGGGGAGTAAGCCAGTAAGCAGTGTTCCTCCGTGCCCCCTGCTTGAGTTCCTGCCCTCATTTCCCACAGTGATGGCCTGTTACCTTGAAGTATAAAATAAAATAAACCCTTTCTCCTCAAGTTGTTTGTGGTCATAGTGTTTTATTACAGAACCAGAAACTCCACCTAAGACAGGTATGTATGCTGGGCAGCAGGCCCCAGCACCATAAAAGCTGTGGAACTTTCAGCTTTTTAGAAGGATTATTTTCTTGTTTTAATTTGATTTCATTTTTTTTTTTTGAGGCAAGGTCTTGTTATGAAGCCCAGGCTGGCCTTAAACTTCTAATCTGCCTGCCTTAGGGCTCCATGTGTCACCATGATGGCTCTGTAGTGGGAACAGCAAGGCCACCTTTATGTAAATGCTGGGAGCCATTTAGCTATAAAAGCATCTCCTAAAGGCGGACCTAATTGAGGACTGCCTTAGAGACCAAAGATTGCTAATGTAAATAATGTCAGCCAATCAGGACCTGCTGTTTAGAAGAGATGCTTTCTTGGGACCAATAGGGGCGTGGGTGGAGGGTATTAAAGGAGCTTGCAGCAGTGCTCAGATGAGCTTGCTGTAACATTTCTCACCTGTTCCTGGAGTGCATGTCCTTGACTTGGTGCCAACTCACTCTCCAACCCCCAAAGGCAGGTAGGGTCAGGAGGAGAGCTCTCCAGGACACAGGCAACATGGCTTCACAATCAAGATTTTTTTTAATGGATTGTCTTTGGGATATCTAGCTTACAAACTTCTTTTATCTGGGCAAAACTGCCCATCTTCTGTACCTTGGAAAAAGAGCATAGTCTGTCTCCCACATTAAAAGATAAAAATGATCATTTCAAGTCCCAAAAGCTAAAGACGGTATTTTGGTTTAAAAATGAGAATCCTTGGGGAGCAGCTAGTACAGGAAGGAACCTGCTCTTAAGTTCTCTTATCTAGCTAAAAACCAGTTAACTGATGGGCATGCCAACTGCCTTCAGATCTTCTCCATGACAGGTCTTTCTTTACTCAATGAAGAATAAACTCCCCGCACAGTGAAAGAGACTTTAAAAAATCAGATGACATTCCTAGCTCCTACTGTGTGTTCTCTTGGCCTCTTCTCTCTCCTGCAAATGATTTATTCCTTAAAAATACTCACACCCCTCTGCTTTTCCCCATGAAGACATTATTTAAACATCAACCATCTGGTCCTCATGCACGTACACAGTAGTACATTTGAATGCCTTTTCTCCTTTCTATTAGACACTCTAGTATCTGTTTATTTCTGCAGAGTCGAATATCGAACCTTCAAAAGAAACTTTCCAACTTCCTTGCAGCAAATGTCTGCATCCCAGAATCCCTTGCACCTGGCACAGAGGCATGTGACCCATGGTCCTTTAGTCAGAACCAGTGGTTTCTTTGTTTTGTTTTTGTTTTTTGCTTTTTGTTTTTTGTTTTTTGCTGGATCGTCAAGATACAAAAAGGATAGAACTTGGAAATATTGGGGGCCATGGTGGCAGTGTGTGGGAAGACACGCAGCCAACAGGATCATCCCAGTGAGATTAGCTGTCTATGCAGGCCACAGGTGTGGTGTCCTTTACCAGATTTTCTCATAAGATGACAGGGATCCCCTGACGCTGCAGTCCCTGAGTGGAGCTCCTCAGCTCTCCCAACCTTTAACTAATTTCTCTCCTGCTTACCTCAGCCAGCCTGTTTCCTGTGGATCTTTACAGGTAACAGTCTTGCAAGCCGAGTAGTGCAGGGAAGAAGCATTGCTCCGAGTTCTAACAGGACTTGAGTTTCAGCCCTTTGAGATTATGGACTCCATGAGGAAGTCTTTTACTGCAGCCAAGCACACATGAGCATTTGGATTCTGTAATTTGTAATTTGAATTGAGAGAATGGACCACTGTGGTGATAATTTTGGAATTTGGGGTTCATTAATAATGACACAGAAATATTTTTAAAATAGATTTTCATTTTCATCCCAGGTATAGGATATGAGGCTGCTTCAGATTGTCCACAGCAGCTGACTATGGTCTGCCTCGTGCTTTGGCAGGGGCATGGTTCTACCAGCTGCAGATAGTATCTGTGACAGTGTGACATTTGGAATTCTTAGAACTATTGAGAGGGTATACAAATGCTAGGGCTCTGAGAGGCATGTGAGTTGTTGGCTGTTGGTTAGTTGCTGTTGGTTGCCAGGTCACTGTTTGTTAAATAGTTGTGCGCAAAAAAGAGAAAAAAAAAGAAAAGAAAAAAAGAAACAAGAAGAAGAAATTGGATATCCTGACAGCAAAGATCAAACTTGCCCCAAGGAACTTGACACCCCTAATCAGCAGGAAGTAATCTAACAATAACTTCACCCCCTTTTCCAAATCCTGACTTTATTCAGGGATTTCTTTCCTTTCCTCACAGTTTTTTCCTCTCACATGTAGTGATAGAGGTTTGAAAGGTTAGAAGAAAAGGGGTGGGGAGGGGTAGAAGAAAGAAGACCCCACAAAGGAGCCAAAGACGGCTACAGACCACATACCCAAAGCACCCTGGGTCGTATACAGCCTGTGCTGCCATGAAAGCTCTGGTACATCAGCCTTACCAGCCTTCATCTCACCAAGGCACTGCCTAGACTCCTCGGGGAAGAATGAGAGGCAAGAGCGGGTGGGAGAGAACTCCTGAAAACAGTTCACTTTCTTCAGCTCAGAGCTCCTGTGATGTTTGGAGGGACCAAAGGATGTGGCAAGGCTAGTCCTGCCTTACCTGACAGAGGCCATCAGAAGGACAGAAGGACAGACCCAGGCTTCTCAGATGTCTCTAGTATGCAAGAACCAAGAAGCAGGGACTTTAGACTCTAAATTCCCTTCTGCAGCATCAGAGGCCTCGTAAGCTCAAACTGGGGCCACAGGTAAATGCACTCAGCGGGCAAGCCTACCTTGAGGACTGCAAAGGTTGCAGGGAAATGGCCTGGCAAAGAGGCCAAGGCCTTGGTGGGTACCAGAATCACAATCACTGTCAAAAGCAGGTCCTAGAGACCTACTGAAAAACTCTGATTTGCTTCTAGCAAATTCCCAGGAGACGCTCATGCTGAGAGCCATGCGATGAGGAAACTGTTCAGCTTCTTTGGCTGTCAGATGAGGGCTTGGGCTCTGTTTCCCAAGAGGAGTCTCTGGATCATTGTACTCATGGATGAGAAAATGCTGTACACTGAACCTGGCCAGGAAAGCAGATGTTGTTCACAGCGCTGCTAAAGAGAGCTTCCCAGCGCTGGGTATACAATGGTGAACAACTCAAGCGATGTTCTCTCCAAGCCCTGCGATGTACACAGCACTGCTGAGAACACTGGGGAACGGTCCACACTTTAGTTGTCTCACAGCAGCGGCTCGCCCCCATTTGTCTTCCATCCTCACACAAGGCACAGCTCAGCTATACAGGAGGAACTTGTCCTCAAGCCCTGAAGGGACCACTCCGAGGCCATTGAGAATATACACATCCCAGGGACTAAGCTTCCCTCAACATGCTCCAGATTTCTTGCTCTCGGGACCTCCCTCCCACACTCCAGGGGTGGACTGAGCACCAGTTGTATCTTTGGTGACTCTAGCATTCTGGCCATAGTTGTTGGATCAACTGATCTTTATCCTAAACTGGTACAATTAGCATCTCTCTCCTGGGAGTTTAGATCCACTGATGAGAGGCTATTACCAAGCAAGACAATTACCATGTGTATGGACCCTTGAAAGCCACTGGGGAAAGTGGGAGAGAGTAAAGAACTCACCCCGACACAGAAGCAGCAGACTCAAGGACCAGAATGTTCTGGAAAGTCTACACTCCTGTTTCCAGACGCTTGCTGGGGCTCACTGCCACAGTATACTCACGTATAGGATAGAATTCAAGAGCAGAGGTGCAGTGAGCTTCAGAAAACTTGAAGAAGCAGGAATCAGAAGAGAAGCACTTGTTGAAGCTCTAAGTCACAGTGAGAACATGTTGGCCACTCTGTTTTTTGGATCGGGGTTGGTTTGAAACAGGGTTTCTCTGTGAAGCCTTAGTTGTCCTGGAACTTGATCTGTAGACCAAATGGCCTTAAACTAATAGATCTGCCTGCCTCTGCTTCATGAGCGCTGGGACTGAAGGCATGTACTACGACTGCTTTTACCATGTTGTCCACTTTTAAGACCATTATATTTAGTCTCCTATAGCAAATGTATGCGCGTGTACATATATATGTGTATGTGTGTGTGTGAGAGAGTGTATGAACATATATTATATATATAATTTTAAAAACAAAGTAACACATATATACAATTTTAAAGTTAAACACAAAAAATAATATAAAAACAGTAAAATTTTTAAAAATTCATTCTTCTCTTACTTATAACCCATTATGAATAAAAATAAAAACTTTATCTGCAATGACCCTATTTAATAAGATTTATCCACATTGCTAGAAAATCTTAAGGTCATTCTGGCTTTCCAGAATTCTGCCCAGTTTAATGTGATCACGGATTCACTCCCATCCATCCCTTACTTCTCTATGTCTGGTTAATTCCTCTGGCAGCTCCAGGCCTCTCTGTGGTAGTGATGTGACTATAGAAGCTCCGGCTTGACACAACAGCACAAGGGTCTCAGCTGATGCCCCACAAACTGCAGAGTTCACTCTCATTCGTCCAGAGAGGGCATCTGCTCATCTTGGAACCAATCATTATGAATAAAGAGATGAAACATGCTGCTTTGACTAGATAATCAGGACCCTTCCTAGTAACAGAGGGGCGGAGTCTACCCTCTGACATGGTGTGATTAAAAATAGGAGAAAGGGATGTTCCCAGAGACTCAAGCATTTTTGATGGGAACAGGAGGCAAAGGAGGGCTCTAAGGCGCCCAACATAAGCCCGCTGTGAACTATGGCATCAATAAATGCTGCCATCTCCCTTCATTTTTCTTAGGTAATTTTAAACTTGTAAGCAAAGTCTTTACATAGATATGAAACTCACCCTTCACCTTCCCACAGTCACTGTAAAACATTCCCTGGTAGCCCTTAGCAGGCTCTTAGCAAGATGGAAGGAAAGGATAAAAACGTGCAACTTCACTTCACATGATTGAGATAGGATCATACAGATGTGGTCGAAATCTTGATCTCCAAGATACAACCAAAATGTAGGTACTAGGACGTTGTTGTATAGCATTTTGCTTCCACACTGAAACACTCTATCTTGCAGGAATGCCCCATATTGAAACCCTATATCCATCAGAAATGCTCCTTATGACAGAAAGTAAACAAATCAAAATCAAGAAGTTCCTGAAACCAATCAGATTCACTAAGATTTTCCTCCTAAGAGGAAACAACAAAGACTGTCCAGAACTACTCATGCAAACCTGCAAAGAAGACTCTGAGACCAGACAAGCTGCCTGGAAGAAGACACCGGTTGAGCTGCCTGGAATATAGACCAACTGAAACACCAGGAAAGGACACTCCAACTTGTTAAGCAGCTGGCCGGCTGTGCAGGTCCTCCAGGTTCCCAGCTTTGTGTGCTATCATTCATGCTGACATAGGCTTTGTGGTGCTTCTGTCTTTAAGTCCTTTTTTGCTCCTATAAGTAACTCTCACTCATATTTCTTCAAGAACTCAAAAAAACTCAATAATACACTGTAATGGCTCTTCTCGGTTATCAACTTGACTATATATGGATTGAACTAAAATCCTGAATTAGGGGGCTCACCTGTGATCCAGATCTTGAGGTTGAAAGACACAAGTTTCTGACCTGGATCTTGGCATGGAGATCTTGAGGCACAGTGGCTATGAAAAGCTTAGGCTTAGGCAAGGTAGTATACACCTTTAATTCCAGGAGACTAAGGCAAGGAGATCTCTGCATTCAAGGTCATCCTGAAACAAAACAAGTTCCAGATCCAGGTGTGGTGGTGTACACCTTTAATCTGGGCCACACCTTCCGCTGGAGACCTACATAAGGACATTGGAAGACAGAAGATTTGCTGACTTGCCAGCACATCTGTTGGAACCTACTAGCCTTGTGGGACTGAGCAACTACTAAAATTGGACTTCCTTGGACTTCCCATTCACAGCTGACCATTTTGGGGATTTGGACTACAGACTATAAGTCTTCATAACAATTTCCCTTACTATATAGACTCTATCCATAAGTTCTGTGACTCAAGAGAACCCTGACTAATACATATACCAAGTTGAACTTTGGTTATATCCTCAATTTGGTTTGCGTGGGCTCCCTATCTGGGGTGAGTACATGAGTGCGTTACGTCTTCCCGGGAAAAGTCTATCACAGAACAGACAAGGCTAACAAAGTGTAACGAACGATACTAAGTAAACTTGAGAGAATCAAAAGCAAAACTTAAAAACACAATGTATAGATTCATTAACCTTCATCTACGATAGGCTACTTCTGTGATGACCCTGCAGCCTGACTCATAATGAAGAAATCTTAACTTGAGTAATCATGGCCCTCAAGATGGCTCTGTTCACTAGGTTTCTTTCAATTCATATAACATTCATATAAATATTTACAGAGGGAAAGCCTTCTGACTCTAACTTAATGAACATTGTCACTACCATTTCACAGCTATAATAAATGATTAAGCTTCAAATGATGCTGTACTTTATAAGGTGGGTAGAATTGGAAAGAAAATGGCAAATAGCTCAGTGTCCTTATGGCGATGCTGAGTCACCAACAGACACAATGACACGAGGAGTACTTTTTTGAAAAACCTTTTTATTGATTCTTTGTGATTTCCACATCATGCACCCCAGTCCGGGGCATCTTCCCATCCCCTCATATCTGCCTTTCACCCTTCAACCTGCCCCCAAAGTAAAACACACACACATGAACAAACAACAACAACAAAGCATAGAAAACGTCTCACCATGGAAGCTGCATGTAATATGCCACCGTATCTTGAGGAATATGCCTATGTGTAGAACATAGACAGCAAGTTGTCTAGTGTCAAAAGCCATCTGAAAGAGGCAGCCACACCCTACAAAGATGGTTTACAAGTACCTCCTCCATATGTGTCTTCTTTGGGTTTCCAAAACAAAAATATAAGATTCAAATGGAATTCAGGCACGGTGCCACAGGCCTATAGACCTGGAACCCAACACTCAGCAGGCTGACGCAGGAAGATCTTGAGTTTGAGGCCTTCGTGGGTTGCATAGCAAGACCCTACCAAAAAGACAAGGAGGAGGAAGAAGAGGAGGAGGAAGAGAAGGAGGAGAAGAAAGAGAAAAGGGAAGAAAAGAGGGAGAGAAAGAGAAAGAGATGATTAAAAAATCCTAAATCCAAATCTAAATATATGTATGAGTGTGTGTGCAATCAACTTAATATTAAAATTCTTGTAAGAAAAAATTGTGTGATGTGCATGACCTCGCCAGCATCCAAAACTTGATACAGACACCTCAATTCATACTTTATAATTCAGATGTTTGCAAATTGGGTATCTTCATGCCCCACAGTCACTTCTTTCTTTCCTCTCCTCCCGTGTACATAACACTCTGTGATGCTTAGTGTTTAAGCATACTCACTGGCCAGGATGCTACAGCCGCCGTTCCATCCAACAGGGCAAGCATGCTTTACAAACACTTTTACAACAGTACAAAATGCTATTATCTGCAAACTATTTTTGTGGCTGAACACCCTATTTCATCCTCCAAGAATCTGAGACCTATAAAACAAAACATATCAACCAATTTTAAACACATTCTCATTTACTGATGGGCACTGATTTGTCTGATGCAAATGGGGGAACAGCTCAAATAAACAAATGCTTAGTGATGTCCAATGAAGTGTAAACATGGTCCAAATAAACGAGTGGGCACATTGGATTCCTGCTCAGCCTCTGCTTCCTTATTAGTTCATCTGAAAACGATGTCTTCCGTGCCTCCATTTGGATTGGCTTCATCAGCGATGTTGCTTTTCAGGGCTGGCTATTTCTAGAAAATTAATGCCAGAATTAATTCTAGAAACACGTTAGAGCATGTTTGTGACTCTCAGCAAATCCTTTTTCTTGCTCATGGTTGATCATTCCATTACGTCATAATTATCATACAGCTATAGCGTAAATACACAGTTATTCCCATCCCTCCGTCCAGATGGTCGGTTACATGATAATTACAGTATGTTTGTACTTACTGGGTTTAATTACCAGATAATCAGGAAGAACATGCAAATTGCTAGGTTGTTGTAACACAGTACATTGAACCAAGTAAAACCTGTGTATTGCATAAGTAAACAAGCTCTTACAGGGGACTGTGCTGCTAACCTGTGTCAACCAGAAGGCTTGAGGCTGCTTCTAGCGCATTGTGTGTGGGTTAGCACTACATTCCTTGAGCTTGGATTAATGTCTAGATTACACGGAAATGTAATGAGAGAAACATTCATGTTGCCACGCCTGTGTGGGGACAATGGGGCCCTGGCCACAGGAGTGGCCAAGCAAGGCAGCAGCTCGTGGCTCTGGTATCCATTCCAGAGACACCTGCGAGCATGTGCTCACAGCCCAACTGTGTACCTGCCGACAAGCTGGCAGAAAGACTGCAAAATCCCAACCAAACGTTCCTCCCCTGCTCTTGGCAGAGGCCAGCTCACAGTGCCACAGTGTTCATACACCCAGTCACTGGTAATTTCCCCCCATTCACCAAGGGGAGCTGCTTTGATTGGCAGTTTCCGGTTCCAATGCCCAGGATCCTTATGCATGCACTTTGGTCGGTGGTGGCCTCCGTAGCATGTGTCCCTGTGTTTTCTTTCTTGGTTCCTACTTGAAAGCCCATGGTTTTCTGAAGGAGTCAACTTCCCCCATTCCAGAAGTCATCTGACCTTCCTATCAGCACCTTCCCGCCCCGTGGCCATGGCAATTGGCCAGAAGTTGAACATAAGCCACCTGAGGCAGTTTAATAGTAGAAAAAAAATTCTAGAAACGCCAGAGACAAGGCATTTCTCTCTTCCCTCCTGGATTCAAATAATGAAACTTTAAGTTTTCAAAGCCACTGAACGCCACTGAAAGCCATGAGAAAGAAACTGAGTATTTAGTAAGATCACCCAACCTCAGGAGGCAGCTCGGCCTGAACCCTTCGCCTATGATTTCCAAGCACCCACAAAGAGAGCCTCTCTTGCTTGTTCAGCTTTGAGTTGGGTGTTTCTGGTACCGACAGCTGCACGCACAAAACCTTTAGAGCTGCCAGGTTTCTCTGCTCTGTTTACCACAGAAAATCCGGTATCAGTTTGTTTTGATTTTTTTTTCTTTTTGTTTTGAGACAAGGTTTTACCGTATATCCCAGACTCAGGATTCCCCAGCCTCAGTCTCCTGGGTGTTAGGATTACAGCAAGGCATCATCCTGCTTGGTCTTTATGTGCTTTTATATGCACTCCAGGGCATGGGCAGCCTTTGGTTCTGACATAACATTTTGGAAGCTTACATATTGACTGCCTCCGTTGTCTACAGGAGATCAGCCTCATGCCTGGGAGTGGAACAGGTAGGATGGATGGGGAGGGGACTTTGCAAGGACCTGTTTCTCTCCCAAGATGTCTAGAAGAGAGTGTGAGGCAAAACAAGTCAGTGTTACTTAAAGTTGCCATCGTTGACCAGGACATACAGGACCCCATGGGCAGTCACGAAGCCAAGTGTCATAAACCCAAAGGTCAAAGGAGAAGCGAGCTGGGAAGAGACGAGGAGGGCCATCTCAGAGAGATAGGCTCAGACTCTAGGAAGGGCATGTACCTGTGAAGATTTGCTCAGGAGGCTCTGAGCAGTGGCTCTGTCTCCATCTTCCTGGTTCAGCCTGGATATGAAGATTTGCTTAGGTGGCTCTGAGCAATGGCTCTGTCTGTGTTCCCTGGTCGGTTCAGCCTGTATGTTATTTCCTCACACACAAACTCATCAGACCTCTAGCCAGAGAGAGCCATAAACTGTCTAGAACATCAAATTAAAGAGACAGAGGCCTCCTGTGGCCCTATTCCTCTGGAACAGGTGTAAGGTATGGGGGATGGTAGAAGATACAGAAGAGAAGTTGAATGAAGTCTCATTTGGTGGAAACTTCCTGCCAGAAAATCAAAGGCTCTGAAGCCTGACTTGGAGGAGCCCTGGGGAGGAGCCCTGGAGTGGAGCCTTGAGGGTCAATCTAGAGCACTGTAGGGGACAGAACTCTGTAGACCTGGGAACTGAGAGTAGTCTTAGGCAGGACAGGGAGCTAGATGTAAGAGGAAAACAGAGTCACAACTCCAGGCTAAGGTGGCAACTTGCAGCTCCCTCACCTCGAGGTGCCTTGCAAGGCCCTTAGTCAGCTTTGCCCTTAAGGAGTTAACTGCCCATGCTTTTCTCTGTTTCCTTTCCACTGCATTTCAAGGATCTTTAAGTAGATAAAGAAAGAGGTGACATGTAGTGGAAAGCATTTGTTTAATTTGATTTAATATTTTCTTATTACATAGAGATATTCCTTGCTCTTTCAATGTTTTCAGAATGTTTCTTACTGTGATACCTCTATCTACTGATCTCTTCCTGCCTGACTGTTGGGGAAATCTCAGAAAAAGTAACAGGAAACTCAGTTCTCAGTTTTCAGCACAGGTTGTTTGAAATGTTACACTATATGAATAATTACAAATGTCCTTCTGGTCTCCAACATATCACAGTGAACATGAATAAATCAATCTTCTAGATTCCAAAATACTGAAAAACAAACAAGCATGCCAGCAAACAAAACAGAAGAAGAAGGAGGAGAGGAGGAGAGGAGGAGGAGGAGAAGGAAGAAGAAGAGGAAGAAGAGTAGAGAAGGAGGAAGAAGAAGGAGAAAGAGAGGGGGAGGGGAAGGGGAGAAAGAGGAAGAAGAAGAAGAAGAAGAAGAAGAAGAAGAAGAAGAAGAAGAAGAAGAAGAAGAAGAAGAAGAAGAAGAAGGAGGAGAAGAAAAGGAGGAAGAGGAGGACCAATATCAACCTGCCCTTAAAAAGCTGTGTGGATGCTCACACCTGCTACCCAGCTACTTGGAGGGTTGAAGCAGGAAGACCTCAAGTTCTAGGCATTGCCTGGCCTACAGTGAGTTCAAATCCAGGCTGAGCATCTTAGCAAGACCCTGTCTCAAATTTTGAAAAGGCCTGGATCTGGAGTACTCAGATAGAGTGCTTTGCCTAGTGTGAAGGCTATTCTTGGTTGTCAGCTTGACTATGTCTGGAATTAACTAAAAACCCACATGACTGGACACACCTGTGAGGGATTTTTGTTTGTTTGCTTGCTTGCTTGCTCATTTTTGTTTTGTTTTTTGGTTTGTTTGGGTTTCTTAATTAAATCATTCAATGTGAGAAGACCTACTTTTAATGCAGATCTTTCAGGTGGGAAGATCCATCTTTAATCTGGGCCACACCTTCTGCTGGCTGCCTATCTAAGGACATGGAAGAAGAAAGCTGTTCTCTCCTTGCCTGCTTGCCCTCACTCTCACTGTCGAGTCCATCCCTTCACTGGCTTCAGAGTCTGCTCCTTTGGGATTCTGATGTATACTGAAAACGTCTGGCCTCATGCATGGACTGAACAACTCCTGGATTCTTGAAAATTTTGTTGGTAGACATCTATTGTTGAACTAGCTGGATCACAGCCTGTAAGTCATTCCAATAACCCTCCTTTACACACACACACACACACACAGACACACACACATTACACACACACTCATTCATTCTATAAATTCTGTTCCTCTGACTAACACACCTAGTATATGCTCCAGGTTTCAGCACCAGCAGAGGAAAACAAATAACCCAAACCCACTCCCTGTAACCCCAAGTGCAGCACAGCACAGTTCATAGGCCTCGGGTGCACTTGGACAACTTCAGCCTTTCCACAGTTGTCTGATGTGCAAGATGCTCTGGAAACACTCAATACGTCTTTCCAGGAGCCCTGCTCTGAGCATATGAGGAGGTTTCAAAACCAAGCATTTTCCTGATTCGAGTCACCCAGCATAGCATCCTCTGGCCAGGATGCTGTCCTGTATACAGACAGATGTGTCCGTTGTCGCTCCTGGTGCTATAAGCTTAAGTAGAGCATTAGTCCTCAATGCTATCAAAAAAGAAAGACGCATTTCACAGCAAATGACCACGGCTACGCACACAGATGGATTCTTATGGCCCAAGACAGATGACAAAGACAAGAAAAGTGTTTTTATGCCCATGAGCTGTTGATAAAAATATATCTTATGGTTTATTAACATGGTACCCTTTGCTCCTAACTTTTCTATTTTGGGTGGAGGGGGTCGAGACAGGGTTTCTCTGTGTGGCTCTGACCATCCTGGACCTGTCTTGGTAGACCAGGATGGCCTTAAACTCAGAGATCCACCTGCCTCTGCCTCCCTGGTGCTGAGATTAAAGGAGTATACCCCACTGCCTGCTAATGTTTCTTTTTTTTTTTTACGTTTCTATTTTTTAATGTGACTAGCAATAATAGAGATTACTGATATGAAATATGACAAGAATGACAACCACTGACTGAGATTATTAAACTAGGCACCTGACAAAAATCATTTTAATCTTCACAACAGCCTCATGAGACAGGTGACATTGTGCTCCCATTCTACAGAGGAGAAAACTGCAGGCTACAGAGCCAAACAGCACCTGCTACCGCAGGGAGGGTTTGAGCTTAGGCCACCTGATCCCGTTGAACCCAACCCACTTGGTTCAGGGAAGGCATCCTTAGGAATTATTGGACGCAGATCCCACCCAATGGCTTTGGTGATGCCCTGCGCAGGACAGATGGCCGTCTGTTTCCTGGTGTTTCTTTTCGGTGAACTCCAAGTATAGAACCACAATTCCACACCACAGCCCTGCCTGAGCCAAGTGAGCCCCCATCACCTGGGCCAAGTTCTCATTGAAATGTGTGTGCCGCGGGGTGGAGCTAATGATTATTTTCAGTCCCGGTTCCTGATTATTTGGTTTGGGTTTTTGCACGATTAATTAGGAGCCTAAATTAATGCGAAGGGAAACACGTGTCCAGCTGGTCCTCCCAGATGTTCACGGAGAGAAACTCTCCAATTTGCACAGCGTGGCAGAGCAAACACGGCCTGGGGAAGCTGGAAGCTGGAGCTGTACACTCTCCACACCACACCCCTGGTGGGGAGGCTCCCTTGGCTGGCCGGGCAGCTGCAATCCCCGGGTCTGGGATGATGCCAAGTGGCAATGCCAAAGGGATTGCCACCAGTCTTGCTTGCTCACCTGGGTCTTTAACAAGAGAGGAAGGAGGAAACCCAAGCTGAGTATGAGGAGGTAAGGAGCCTATCTCTGTGAGGGAAGGCATTGCAGACGCAAGCTCTTGCAAATCACCATCACCCAGTGGTCCTCTTCCTCCTCTTGCCCTCACCCGCGGGTTCGTTTTGTTGTCATGGTGACAGAACTCACCTACCTGCTCAGGTTATCTTCTATTTGAGACAGTGAAATGGAATGAATAAGAGGAAGTCCACAGAGGTCACTCAGCATCTCTCTGTCAGAAGGCTCCTCCCTTCTGCTGCAGAAGCCACAGAGAAATGGGCCACGCATGGAAGGACATCCAGTAAGGCGGGTATCCTCTGAGAGCTGCTTCCTTCAAGCTGATAACAGCTGACCGGTCCTGCACTGTGCCAGAAATTGCTACTATAATAGTTTCATTGGGTCTCTGACACCGTGGTCAAAAATCCCCTGTGCTTCAGCATAAGGTGCTATCCTCTGTGAGGGAAGACGATGCTGGCTGAACTCTTCACAAGAGTGAGAGAGCAAAGCCAGCCACAAAGGACCACAGAGCCGGTGCTACAGTTTCTCTAAGACTACTGTAAAAGTCACAGGCTTAGAAACTCCACGAGTACAGACTAGCAATCCAAGGGGAATAAACAGGGATAACCTAAAGGTACTGTTCAGTAGTCACCAAGTCTCCATTTGGGAATTAAAAAGAAAGTTCTAGACATGGAGCGAGGTGGTGGTTGGTTGCAATTTAAATTTAGTTAATGCCATTTAATTAACATTTAAAATGGCTGACATGTTAAAAAATGAATGTTTTACCATTAGAAAAGGCGAGCAGCTCCCTGAGCTGGGGCTAGCTGCTGAACAGTTTCCTGAATGAGTGGGCAAGATGGCTTCTCTCTCTCTCTCTGTAAATGGCCTGCCCTCTGTATACTCCTCCCTTGCTGAAGTTAGACACCAGTTGTCAGAGACCAGGACCCCTAACAGGGACCCCTGCCAGCCTTCCCCCTCGCCTGGAAACCGAAGCCTTGTCACCCACCTACATCCTGTTCAGTTGAATACCTTGACTATGCCTCATCCTGCTGAAAGCTGATGCACAAAGAGATAGCTACTTCTGAGAAAAGCCCCTAACCACAAAATGTTCTAGGGCACAGGCCAAGAAGAAGCTGTACCTTTCCATGACCCCACCTGCCTTCCCCCTCCCCAACCCGAGCTTGTTATAAAAAGCTTGCCTTTTTTAAAATACACGGCTCTTGACAAGCAACCGTTTGCTTGGGTCCTTCCTTTCTCTCGCCCGTTTCTCTTCCAGGTTTTGGTTCCCCTCGCCCCCACGAATAACTGAGACCCGCAGGTCGGGACAGGTGGCGCCCACCGTTTGGGGCTCGAGGCACGGACCTCTCCGGACGGACACCCCAAGAGAGAGCAGCTGCGACATCGTTGAAGAGAGAGGCAGTCGTCGCCGCCCTAGACCTGCCGACCTCGGTGAGTTTTATTTTCATTCCGTCCCATAGAAATGGGCCATTCATTGTCAAAGGAGGCGAGTTTCATTAAGGGCCTCAAAGATGAACTCAGAGAGAGAGGAATCAGGGTAAAGAAAAAGGATCTCGTAAAATTTTTTATTTTTGTTGATGAAAAATGTCCTTGGTTTATGATTGATGGACCGACTATACATCCAAAGAAATGGCAGAAAGTTGGACGAGAATTAAATGAAAAAATAGCCAAGGATAAAGATGAGGGAATAACAAAGACAATATTTTCTTTTTGGGGTTTAATTAGAGATGTCATTGAGGATGCTCAGGGAGATGAGGGAAAGCGCCAACTGCTTTCGATGGCTGAATATTGCCTTAGCCAGTCTCGTCCTGGGTCGCGAAATTCCAATCGCGACCAAGATCCATCAGACACCTTGACCAATGAAGCTGGCCCCGCCGGGGAGATTGATCCCCTTAGACCGCCCTCCCGGACATCTGACTCCTTTTCCATCCTTGATGTGTCGGTCACTTCACCTAAGCCCTCCCCCGTTCGCCTTTATCCCCCTCTGCCATCGCCCCCCCTCCTCTCTTCCTCTCCTTTGCGTCCGCCTCCATATGTTCTACCCTCCGCGCCTCCCTGCCCCCCTCCCGAAGTTTCTTCTTCTTCTTTTATTGCTCCTGTCTTCCCTTCCACTGCTCCCGCCTGCGGGATTGATGCCGCCGCGTCCCCTCTCTCGCCCTCTTCCCAGCTTCCTGATTCCTTAGATCTTCCTGATACAGCCAACCTTGAGGTGGAAGCTGCCCGCCGACATGCTCCTGATCAGCCTCCTCTAAGAACTTTGACTTTTCCCCTCATATCTGGGCCAGACCTGCCCGCTTCTCTGTCTTCCGTTCGTGCTCACCTTTCTGATCAGCTCCGGGAACTGACTGACATTCTCCGCCTTCAGGATCAGGTCGCGCGCCTTTCAGTTCTTTGTGCACCCCAGCCTCCCTTGCGCTTGGCTTTTCCGGTTACCCGCTCCGGCCATGGGTCCTCAGACCCTGCTCCGGACCCCCAGCCCTCTTCCACAACTAACCAGGGGTCCCCGCCCACGAATCCCGCGCCCCCTACGGGTGACCCTCCCCCGGGCCCAGTTCATGATTCCTCGGACGAGAGTGCTTCAGAGGAGGGAGGAAGCGAAAGCGAGGAGGAAACACCCGCTCCCCCGGACGCTCCCATTCCTCCTGCGCCTGCTCCCCCCGCCACAGTCTTTAAAAAGCTCCGTTTTAAACAACTCAAAGATTTGAACTCGGCGGTCCGTGATTATGGACCGAACGCCCCTTTTACGCTGTCTCTCCTAGAAAGCCTGGGTGGCGGAGGCTATTTGACCCCCAATGAGTGGTTTTCAGTCGCCCAGGCCGTGCTAACTCGTGGCCAGTTCCTTTCCTGGCAGGCTGATTGGGCTGATCGCTGCCGCCAGCAGGCTCGGAGTAATCTCTCCTCGGGCCGCCGCCCCGCTTCGAGGTGGACTCTCGATAAACTTTTAGGGAGGGGCAAGTATGCCACAGATCAGAGGCAACAGAAATTCTCTTTGGGCCTCCTGGCCCAAAGTTCCTCGGCCGCCATGTGTGCCTGGAGAGCGATTCCTATGAAGGGTTCAGTCCTTTCCCCTTTAACGAAGGTTACTCAGGGGGCTAATGAAGAGTTCTCAGAATTCATCGCTCGCCTCCTGGAGGCAGCAGAGAGAACTTGGGGGACGGGTCAGGAGAACAACAAACTCCTTTTGCAATTGGCTTATGAGAACGCCAATTTAGCGTGCAGGACCGCCCTCAGGGGCAGGTATAAGGACAAAGACCTAGATGAAATGATTAAACTCTGCAAAGATGTAGACCCCTTCGCTCAGAAAGTCTCCCAGTCTATAAATCTGGCTGTGGGTGCTGCTACTGGCGCCGCCCAGAATCATACATCCTGCTTTCGGTGCGGCCAAACTGGCCACTTTGCTCGCCAGTGCCCCTCAGATAGAGCCCACCCCCAAGCGGGGAGAGAGCGCCCTTTGCCTTCTGCCCTCTGCCCTCGCTGCAGGCGGGGTAGACACTGGGCTAATACCTGCCGCTCTAGGTCTGATATTCTGGGAAACCCTCTTTCTCCCCTTCTGGGAAACGGAGTGAGGGGCCAGCCCCGGGCCCCTCAACCAGTCACCTTCCTGCCGGCCTCGGGGAACAGCCAGGCGGGGCCACGCCAGACCCTTCAACCACAGCTCCCAAGCCAGTCACAGCCCTCCGCCGGGCTACCCCAGGGAGCGGGGGAATGGACCTCTGTGCCTCCACCGATACAATATTAGAGGCGGATAAAGGAGTCCAGATAATTCCCTCAGGGGTCTTTGGCCCCCCTCCGCCTAAAACCTACTATCTCATCTTGGGCAGAGCTTCTGCCACGCTCCAGGGCATCACTGTCTTCCCCTCGATTGTTGATAATGACTATGTGGGAGAGATTAAGGTTTTGGCTGCAGGCTCCCGAGGCCCCATCCATATTCGCCAGGGACAGTGCCTTGCACAGGCCCTTCCCCTCCCATTGGACACGACCTCGCCTTCACTGGGCTCATCCCGGGGCGCCTCCACCCCGGGGTCCTCAGATGTCTATTGGGTTCAAAGAATTTCACAAGAACGCCCACAATTAAAACTTAAGCTTAATGGCAAAGCCTTTGTGGGCATTCTGGACTCTGGGGCTGACTCCACAGTTATCTCCCAGGCCTCTTGGCCCCCTTCCTGGCCCTGCCAGCCCTCTCTGACCCACCTCCAAGGCATTGGCCAGTCCACCAATACCCTCCAGAGTTCCCAATTGCTAACCTGGGAGGACCCTGAGGGCAACTCTGGACACGTCAGACCTTTCATTGTTCCAGGCCTCCCTATCAATTTGTGGGGCCGAGACATTTTGAGTCAAATGGGAGTTCTCATGTTCAGCCCCTCTGTGGCTGTCACCCATCAGATGCTAGATCAGGGATTTATTCCTGGCCAGGGCCTGGGTAAAAACAACCAGGGAATTCCTGCTCCCCTTGAGGTCTTGCCAAAGACCTCGCGTTCAGGACTAGGTTATGACTCAAATTTTTCTTGAGGGCCATTGCTCCCCCTGCACTCCAGGCAGACAGGATCACCTGGAAATCAGATCTCCCTGTCTGGATTGACCAATGGTCCCTTCCTCAACACAAGCTCACTGCGGCCATGCAGTTGGTGCAGGAACAGCTAGATGCTGGCCACATTGAGCCTTCTACCTCCCCTTGGAATACCCCTATATTTGTGATCCAGAAAAAGGGGGGTAGGTGGAGACTGCTCCAAGACCTCAGAGAAGTTAATAAGACCATGGTTCCGATGGGAGCCCTCCAGCCTGGCCTCCCCTCCCCTGTGGCCATACCTAAAAGATATTACAAAATGGTCATTGATTTGAAAGATTGCTTCTTCTGCATCCCTCTACACCCAGAGGATAGCAAGCGCTTTGCTTTTAGTCTTCCCATTGTTAACTGCATTGGGCCATCTCCCCGGTTCCAGTGGAGGGTCCTGCCCCAGGGCATGGCTAATGGTCCTACCCTATGCCAAAAATTCGTGGCGCAAGCCATTGACCCCTTCCGCCTTCAACATCCCGAGTTGTACATCATTCATTACATGGATGATATCCTTCTGGCCGGTCCTGATGAGACTGCCCTACATGGGACAGGCCAGCAGCTGATCACTGCTCTCCAGGACCTTGGGCTACAGATAGCCCCCGAAAAGGTCCAGCTTCAGCCTCCCCATTTATTCTTAGGCTTTGAGCTTCACCCTTCTAAGATTCTTTCCCAAAAGATTGAGCTCAGAAAGGACTCCCTGCGCACACTTAATGACTTTCAGCGCCTCCTGGGAGATATAAATTGGCTACGCCCCTACCTGAAGCTGACCACTGGAGAACTTAAACCTCTTTTTGACATTCTTCAGGGAGATTCAGATCCTTCTTCCCCCCGCACACTGACCCTTGAGGCCGCCTCCGCCCTTGCGCGTGTGGAGAAGGCTATTCAACAACAGACTGTTACTTATTATTCTCCTGCTTCCCCTTTGTGGCTGTTGATCCTCCCTACTGTGTTCGCCCCCACAGGACTCTTATGGCAATCCAAGCCTTTATATTGGCTCCACCTGCCTGCCACCCCCGCTAAGGTTTTGCCCACCTATCCGTCCCTGGTGGCACAAATAATAAAGCTGGGGAGAGAGACTTCCCTCAAACTTTTTGGTAGAGACCCTGACATTGTCAGCCTCCCTTACAACGCTGCTCAGGTCAAATGGCTCTTACAGACTTCAGATGACTGGGCTGTCAATTGTGTCTCGTTTCAGGGAAAGATAGACAACCACTATCCTTCTGATAAGCTTATACAGTTTCTTGAGCACCAGGCAGTGGTCTTCCCTAGAATTACCAAAAACTCTCCCATTCCCCAGGCATCTCTAGTCTTTACAGATGGATCCTCCTCCGGGATTGCAGCCTTTCATCTCGATGGACGGGTTTCTAGAGTCCAAACAGAATTTTCCTCGGCACAGTTGGTGGAGTTGGTTGCAGTTATTCAGGTCTTTAAGGCTCTCCCAGACCGTGCCTTTAACCTGTTTACTGATAGTGCATATGTGGCTCAGTCAGTGCCCCTATTGGAAACTGTTCCTTTTATTAGGCCATCCACCAATGCCTCCCCACTTTTTTCTGAGCTACAGAGGCTAATCCTGGCCAGATCATACCCGTTCTTTGTGGGACACATACGTGCCCACTCTGGCCTCCCTGGACCCCTTAGTGGGGGTAATGACCTTGTCGATAGGGCCACCAGGGACTCTCAAACACCTCTGGTGACGCTGGCCACACTCCCTGATGCCGTCCAGAGGGCACAGGAGGCTCATCGACTCCACCACCTGAATGCCCAGACCCTCCGGCGGCTGTTCTCCATCACCAGAGAGCAAGCATGCCAGGTTGTCCGCCAGTGTCCAGGCTGTCTTACCCTCCTGCCTGAGCCCCATTTGGGGGTGAACCCCCGAGGTCTTACTCCAGGGGATTTGTGGCAAATGGATGTTACCCAGTTTGCCCCCTTTGGTAAACTTAAATACATTCATGTCTCCATTGACACCTTCAGTGGCTTTCTCTGTGCTTCACTACAGGCTGGAGAGGCCACCAAACATGTTGTTAATCATTTGATCTCCTGCCTTGCCTATGTAACCTTGCCCAAGGTTCTTAAGACTGACAACGGCCCTGGATACACGAGCACTGCCTTTAAACAGTTTTGTGCTCAGCTCAACATTAAACATATCACAGGCATTCCCTATAACCCTCAGGGACAGGGAATTGTTGAAAGGGCACATCAGTCTCTAAAAAACATGCTCTTAAAGTTGCAACATTCAGGGGGCATTCTCTACCCCCAAAAGGGAAATTGTAAGGCGTTACTAAACCATGCCTTGTTTGTCCTCAATTTCCTAACCCTCGATGAGAGGGGCAGATCTGCTGCAGACAGGTTCTGGCACCCTTCCACAGCGGAGTCCTATGCCAGGGCCTTGTGGAAGGATCCACTTACACATAGGTGGAATAGCCCCGACCCAGTCCTGATCTGGGGGAAGGGACATGCGTGCATCTATGACTCCAAAGAACAGAGTGCACGCTGGCTACCAGACAGACTGATAAAAATAATGGACTCTTCTCCTAAAAATTGTGACCCCCTTCCAGGGAACCCCCCTGAGAACGCCTAAATGTGCTCTCTTGCAGGAGCCCCAAGGATGCTGCTATCCACCTCGCTCCTGGCGACTTGGACCTTGGTTGCTACAGCCATCAACCTGCCTCACAATCCTTATATGGTGTACAACTTCACTTGGGTGATCATCAATCAAGCCGGAGACATGGTCAACTCCAGCTCCTCCCTTGGTACCTCTCCCCATTGGCCCGTCCTCCACGTCGACCTTTGTGCTCTGGCTGTGGGGGCTGATCCATATTGGGGGCTGGAAGACCAGGTCTGGCCCCTGGAGGGGGCCCCCAATCTTCCTGAGCGAGACACAACAAAATTCGAACCCTGTCGTTCGGCCCCAGGGCGCTCTACCCTCCACAACTTTCTTAGAAGGGGAATTTATGTTTGCCCTGGTCCCCGTCACCGCCCTCATGGCACAGGCTATCGGTGTGGAGGGGTTGCAGATTTTTTTTGCGCTTCGTGGGGATGTGAAACCACGGGAGACACATACTGGAAGCCTTCATCCTCCTGGGACTATATCACTGTCAACCGCTCTGCCATGCCGGTAACCCCTACATGCTTTGCCGTGGCTGGTGCAACCCCATATCCATTTTCTTCACCTCATCGGGCCAGTCCCAAGATTGGACAGGCTCGGGGTACACCTGGGGTCTCCGCGCCTACTTTAAGAGCTGGAATCCAGGACTCCTCTTTACCATTAAGCTCCTTAAAGAAATCCCCAACAAACATCAGGCTGCTCTAGGTCCAAATCCTGCCCTGCGGCAGCCCGCTCCTCCTCCCGCTCGACGCCCTACTAGCCCCCTCCTCCTTCCCCATGCCTCAGCTGTCCCTCTGGTCACTCTTTTTCAGCCCACCATTCCCGGGGGACCCCCTCGCTCTGCAGACCTTATTGTCTCTCTGGCCAATGCTTCCCTTGAAGCCATGCGCGTGGCTAATTCTTCTGCTTTTCCTGAGTGTTGGATGTGTTTTGACCCTACCCCACCATTTTATGAAGGCATTGCGACCTTCGCAGACCCCCAGTTTACCAACAACTCCTTAACCCTCCTTCCCCTCCCAAACCCTGAGGGTGGATTGACCCTAGCCTCTATCTCTGGCGTGGGCACCTGCCTGCTTGGGCCCAAGATGCTTCCCCCTAGAGATCTTTTCCCCGTTTGCAATCAGACTCTCACTATCAATACAACCTATCTGTATGTGGTTGCGCCTAATAATACCCTCTTTGCCTGCTCAAATGGACTGACCGCTTACATCTCCACCTCCAGATTCCTTTCCCATGATTATTGTGTTGTTGTTACCGTCCTCCCTCAATTTTTTGTTTATGAGCCCGAGTCCTTCCTACGCTTCTTTGAATCCGGGGTCCCACACAGAGACAAGAGAGAGCCTCTGACTGTGCTCACCCTCTCAGTCATCCTGGGTCTGGGTGCAGTCGGGGCAGGAACGGGTATTGCGTCCCTTGTAAGGAATGACCAAAATTTTGCCCACCTTCAGTCTTTAATTGATCAGGACCTTGGTCACCTGAGAGAGGGCATCCAAGACCTCACTGAGTCAGTGGCCTCCCTTTCCGAGGTGGTCCTCTAAAACCGACGAGGACTTGACCTACTCTTTTTGAAGGAGGGGGGATTGTGTGTGGACCTTAGAGAAGAGTGTTGCTTTTATTCAGATAAGACAGGTTTGGTGAAAAACAGTTTAGAGAAATTTAAAAAGAGCCTTGAAGAGAGAAAGAGAGCAAGAGAACAACAAGAATCTTGGTACAAAAATTGGTTTTCTACCTCCCCTTGGCTTACTACCCTGCTGCCCACTATATTGGGGCCCCTTGTTGGTATTCTTTTGCTTCTCTCCTTTGGCCCTTGGGCTTTTAATCGCCTCACAAGTTTTGTTAAAAACCAGATAGATTCCACAGTTAAAAGACCAGTTGAAGTCTACTACCATCAGCTAAAAGCAGAGGACGACACCGAGGCTGTCGCCCATGTGGTGGTGACACAACCTGAAGATGAAGATGTGGGGCCCGCGCGCTCCTCCCTTGGCCGGCCTCTTAACTTTCGGGCCCTACAGGGGAGCTCCTGGCTCTCTTGGCTGACCTTCCGTATCCCTAGATAATTGAAGACAGGCGTCTCTACTCCACCCCGTTTAATTGGCTTGCCCCTGCTATTGCTTGAAAGAACCTCCCAATAGCTGCCTCGACAGCTGCATCCCGGCCTTGGCCTAGCTACATCCCAGCCTTGGCCTAACTGCAAGCCTGGCACTAAACAGGACGCGACCTCATAGCCCCTGCACCCTGAGGACTTGCTTCCATTGCACCAGGAGTGGGTATGAGGATCGCAAGGGGACCAGCTCTTGCACCTCACGGGCCTTAGCTGCCATTGCACGTGAGAGAGTGGTCTCCCCTTCTCCTTCATGACCACGAACTTGGTCTTGACAGACAGCCAAGACTGTCTACCAACGGTGCCTCTCAATGGCCTTGCTGCCCTTCTGGGACCGCGAGCTGCCTACGGCCGGGATGCCCTCCCAAATTCGCCCATCCTTGAGTTTCTTCCTCTAAAGACGCCCTCTTTAGTTTACAGGGAAGGGGGAGATGTCAGAGACCAGGACCCCTAACAGGGACCCCTGCCAGCCTTCCCCCTCGCCTGGAAACCGAAGCCTTGTCACCCACCTACATCCTGTTCAGTTGAATACCTTGACTATGCCTCATCCTGCTGAAAGCTGATGCACAAAGAGATAGCTACTTCTGAGAAAAGCCCCTAACCACAAAATGTTCTAGGGCACAGGCCAAGAAGAAGCTGTACCTTTCCATGACCCCACCTGCCTTCCCCCTCCCCAACCCAAGCTTGTTATAAAAAGCTTGCCTTTTTTAAAATACACGGCTCTTGACAAGCAACCGTTTGCTTGGGTCCTTCCTTTCTCTCGCCCGTTTCTCTTCCAGGTTTTGGTTCCCCTCGCCCCCACGAATAACTGAGACCCGCAGGTCGGGACAACCAGTGGTCTTCACAGCATCCCTGCATAAATATTAATGGCATTGCTCTACATTAGTGGTTCTCAACCCAAGGGTTGTGAATGTTTTCACAGGGGTCGCCTAAGACCGTCTGAAAACACAGTTATTTACACTGAGATTAACAACAGTGGCAAAATTACAGTTATGAAGTAGCAACGAAAACAGTTTTCTGATTGGGGGTTCATCACAACGTGAGGGGCTGTGTTAAAGTGTTGTAGCATTAGGAAGGTTGAGGAGCACTGCTTTAGATAATGAACACTGGAGTTGGGGACAATCTACCCTCTGGGGACTTTTTATTCAATGGTCACTTTTCTGGAATTTATGAGTGGGAAAGAGAGAGACTTTCAAATTTCCCCTTTTTTTGGTTCAGAAGTGAAGATTTAGATGATGGTAATGAAAAAAATTCTCTAAAATTGCTTGATCCGTTTTAACGGTGAGTGGCTGGGTCTTTATTACTGAGGATTAATTGATTACAATATAAGGAGTTTACTTATGACAATGTATGCATTCTGATCAGCCCCCGCATCACTCACCCTGCCCCCCAATAGTTCCCTGTCTATTCACTGACAGTTTCCTTGTAGTTACGTGGATTTAAATCTAGGCTCTGCATCTGAAAGAAAATACAACATTTGTTTTTCTAGGCCTGGCTTATTTCACTGAGCATAGTGGGCTCCACTTGAATCTTCTTTCCGGCTAGGACATGCCATTTTTCTTCTTCATGGCAGACTAATGTCTCTTGTATATATCTGCTGTATTTTCTTTATCCATTCATACATGATGGCAACATAGGCTACCCATAAGTTGTCGATAGTGAACAGGGCTGCAAAAATATCACAATGAAAGAATTTTGATAGTCAATCATGATTGTAGATAGCTATGAGTAATACTGACATCTTGAGAATATTTTATCACCTGTCAAGACGGGATGCGTTTATATGCATATCCTCTTTCAGCAAGTTGTAGCTTCCATTACATAGTCTTGCCCATCCTTGGTTAAATGCACTCCTAAGTGGTAGTGAGATATCTTCCTACTGCATTCGTATAAAGCTCAGCAATTGGGCTGTATGAGAGGTAGAGAGAGTGAGGAGTCAGAAGGAGAAGGAAGAAGAGGAGCTAAGAGAGAGGACAGAGATGTAGGAGCCATGGAGAGCCATGCATATATCGAGAGCAGTCCTGGGTAACAACTTGCATCTAGGATAGTTAATTGGTTAACACTTCCAATTGTGTGAGCATCTTGATATTTGAGCATTAGCAAATATATAAAGCTATTGGATAATCTTTAAACAATAGAGTCTCATTTCTACCAGGTACCTTGTGGATGGCGGGATGGTCTGGGCACAGCCCAGCCTCGTGGAGACAGTGTGGAAGATTGGCAGAGCCATCTCTCATGCTGGCATCTCATGGGTGCCAGGGCCGGTGTTTCTGGCTGGCTGTTTCTAGCTGTGGTGTGCCCATGGCCTTTGGCCACTTCCATCTGTAGAGTGCTTGGCTTCAGGCCATGGAGCATGGCGGCCTGAGCTAAGCAGAGCCATCACCGCTTAGATAGTCAGCCCAAGAAAACACCAATCTAAATATTAACTGTAACTCTAAGTATTAAATGATTCTTTAATGTTCTTTATTATATTACTGTAATGATTTGTATATGCTTAACCCAGGGAATGGCATTATTAGGAGGTGTAGCCTTGTTGAAATAGGTGTGTCACTGTGGGCTTGGGCTTTAAGACCCTTGTCCTAGCTTCCTAGAAGCCAGTCTTTCACTAGCAGCCTTCAGATGAAGATGTAGAACTCTCAGCTCTGCCTGCACCCTGCCTGCTTGGATGCTGCCATGCTCCTGACTAAACAATAATAGACTGAATCTCTGAATCTCTAAGCTAGTCCCAATTAAATGTTGTCCTTATAAGAGTTGCCTTGATCATGCTGTCTGTTCACAGTAGTAAAACCCTAACTAAGACAATTATTT
This sequence comes from Grammomys surdaster, assembly GCF_004785775.1. Taxonomy (NCBI): domain Eukaryota; kingdom Metazoa; phylum Chordata; class Mammalia; order Rodentia; family Muridae; genus Grammomys; species Grammomys surdaster. The sequence continues at coordinate 1,232,266 of NW_021620873.1, forward strand.
ATACATAAAAACAAATTTTTCTATTAACATATATATGTATTGTATTTCTATCATATTTTCCCCATTCGCTTCTTCTGTTCCTCTCACCCCCTTCCTTTTTTCTTTCTTTCTCCTTCTCCTTCTCCTTCTCCTTCTCCTTCTCCTTCTCCTTCTCCTTCTCCTTCTCCTCCTTCTCCTCCTTCTCCTCCTTCTCCTTCTTCTTCTTTTTTGCTTTTTTTTGGAGGGGAGATTGGTTTTGGTGGTAATTGGTTGGGGGGCTTTGTTTATTTGAGATAAGGTCTCTCCACAGAGCCCTGGCTGTCTTGAAATTCCCAGAGATCTTTCTATCTCAGTCTCTTGAGTTCTGGGATTAAGGGTATGCTCCACAATGCTGGCCTCCCCACATACTCCTTCTACTCCTCTTAGTCTTTTCAACTACAGACTGCCATGTTTTTGTTTTTTAAAATAACTCAGTGAGTTTCATTAGAGTGACTTACAGGAGCTTGGGTGAGAGTTCATTGACAGGAACACAGGCATCTCACCAGTAGCTAATGATGGTGTAGTTCTGTTCGGGACTGCAGTGAATCTGTCCATGGCTTTTGGTAAGACAACCATTTTTACAACATTAATTCTTCTACTCAGCGAACATGAGAGGTCTTTCAGTCTTCTAAATATTTACTTCCAAACCAAAAAGGGAAGTTTGAACTACCAGGGGATAGAGAGGGATCTACCAGGAGAGAGGTGAAGTAGTGTCAGTGATATTTCACCCTTCCCTGTCACTCACTAACTACATACCCCTCAGAGACTGGTCCGGTAAGCCTACTCTCACTCTATGACAAGATGTATACAAGACAACTCCAGTTGTATGCAGACCTTGTGCATGTAATCACAGCTGTTGTGAGTTCAGGGATATAAGACCCAAGACTGGAGAGATGGCCCAATGTAGTGACAAGCGCTTGCTGCCCTTGCACAAGACCCAGCATGGCAGCTGACAGCGACCTGCAACTCCTAGCTCTAGAATCTGACACGTTCCTCTGGCCTCCAAAGGTACCAGGCATACACCTAGCACACATACACACATGTAGGCAGATGCTCATAAACACACAAAACAATCTTTTTTAAAGGAGTGCAGCCTCTCTCTTGCCCTCCACGGCTCTTCCCCTTCCTGTAACTTTTCCATTTTTTTTTCATCCCTCCTTGAGAGCCCCTGTTTCTTTCTTGGTGTGCTTAGCATTGCTGTATGGAAAGACAGTTAATCTTTGTATGTTGATTCTGTGCCCTTCCAGTTTGCTGGAACCATCACTCAGTTCTGACAGATTTCTCATGGATCCCTTAGGGTCTCTTATGTGTAGAATCACATCACCTTGAAAGCAACCACCAAAGTGATGCTTTGACTCCCTCGGTTCCTGTTTGTCTCCCTCGTATTTCCCTTCTTGGTCTCATTGCTGTAGCTAAGTCTTGGAGAACTATTACTGAATAATGGCGAAGAGAGAGAACACCTTTGTCTTGACCCCCATCTTAGTGGAAATGCTTTGAACTCCCCTTTAGCATGCTGTCTGTGGGTTTGCCTTTATTGTGTTGAAACATTCCCTCCATTCCTAGCCTCTCCATGGTTTCTCTCATAAGGTAACACTGGATTGACTTTTTATGAGTCTATTGAGATGATCATGTGATTTCTGCCCTGAATCCACCAGTTATCTATGTGGTGCGTTATTTACGTGTATTGATTTGGGTGTGTCGAAGCATCCCTGCGTCTCTGGAAAGAAGCCAACGTGATCGTGGCCAGTCATCTTTTCGATGCGCTCATTCATTCCATTTGAGATTGTTCTATAGTTTTATTTATTGCTGTTCTGTTTTTATCCAATTTTGATATCAGGGTAATTCTAATAGCTTTGCAAGATGAATTTGGAATTATTGCTCCCTTTTCTATTTAGGAAATCATTTAAAAAAAAGATTAAATTTTTGTTGTTGCCTCTGTTTTTTTGTTTGTTTGGCCAGTTGGTTTGTGTTTTGCTTTGTTTTGTTTTGTTTTGTTTTGTTTTGCTTTGTTTCTCAAGACAGAGTTTCTCTGTCTAAAGCCCTGGCTGTCCTGGAATTGACTCAATAGACCAGGTTTGCCTTGAACTCACTGAGAACCTCCTGTCTGGGCCTCCCAAGTGCTGAAAACAAAACATCCACTACCACTATCTAGTAAATTCATCTTTATTTAAGAGTCTAGTAAAATGCCATGGGTGAATCCATTTGAGAAACTGTGTTATTACTATTTCAGTCTCATTTCTTGATGTAGCCCTGCTTCATTAATTATCTCATGTTTAGCTTTGGTAGGTCAATGCACCGAGAAATAATCTGTTCCTTTTAGATTTTTCCCAGTTAGTTGTAATGTCAGTTCTTAATGCATCTCCCTGTGGTTTTCTGAATTTCATTGTTATCTGTTGTTATGTCTTCCTTTCATCTACAATTTTATTAATTCATTTTTTTAAATTTCTCTTTGTTAGTTTGATTGGGTGCCAATTTTGTTAGTTTTTTTGAAGAACTAATTCTTTGTTTCATTGATTTTTTTTCTATTATTTTATACATTTTTACTTCATTAATTTCTGCCCTGATCTTAATTATTTCTTTATATCTACTGCTTTGGGGATTGGCTTCTTATTGTTTTTCCAAGTGTTAAAGTGCATTGTTAAGTCATTTATTTGAGAACTCTCCGGTTTCTTTCTTTGTTTGTTTAATATATAGGCACAGCTATGAACATGTCTCTGAGGACTGCTTTCGTTGCTGCGCACTGCTTTGGTCTAGTGTCCTTTATTTTCTTTCAATTGTAGGAATATCTTTATTTCCTTTGTGATTTATCCAAGGATCCATTCATTACTCACAAACATCTTGTTTAATCTTCACAGCTTTGTAGATTTTCTGTAGTTTCCCATGTTCTGGATTCCAAGCTTTATTCAGTTATGATCAAGTCAAATACATGGAGCTATTTCAATTAGTTCCTAGTTTATGTCTTATACATGTTAGAGAGCATTCCATAGCCTCCTCTGAAGGATGCGTTTTCTGATGTGGTTTAGAAAGCATGTTCCCCAGATATCTATTCAGTTCATTTGAACTCTGATGTCATTTAATCACAGTGCTTCTCTGTTTACTTTTTTGCCTGGATGACGGTTCCACTATATGGAGGACTGAAGCCTCCACTATTGCTGCGCTGAGCTTAATCCGTGACTTTACATTTTGTAAAATCCATGACTTTACATTTTATGAAACCGAGTATGGCAGTACTCAGTACACAGATGTTTAGAGGTGTAGTTTTTTTCTTGCTGGAATAATTACATGAATTAACAGTCTCTAAGTGTCCTGATTAGTTTTTGTCTGATATATTTTGTGAGATTATAATAGTGACACTTATTTTTTTAGTTCGATTTTCTTGGAATACCTTTTTTATCCTTTCACTCTAAAATAATGTCTAATGTCTACCTTTGAGTTTAAGGTCTTTTTTTTTTCCATTTTTTTTTTTGAGGTAGCAAGTAGATGGATCCCGTTTTTAAATTCAGTCTCCTATTCTGTGTAAAGATCACTGGGTAATTAAGACCAGGAATATTCAGTTATTCTTGACGATGTTGTATGGATTCCTGCCATTTTTGATAATTTTATAATGTCTGGTGTTTTCCTGATCCTCATTTGCTTGTCTAAGATTCCACCATTATTTTCCTCTGTAGTCTCTTGGATGTGTTTGTCACTCTCTTCAGTCTCAAGGATTCTCTTAGTTCATTCTGCAGAGCTGGCTTGCAGTCATAAATGCCTTTACCCTTCTTTCATCGTGCAATGTTTTTCTTTCTCCATCAATGATGACAAATGATCTTGAGTTGTGTAGTAGTTAGGGTTGCTAGCTTGAACTTGAAAGACAGCATTCCATGCCCTCTGACCTTTAAAGGTTTTGTTGGGAAATCAGCTGTCATTCCTAGCACTCTGCCTTTATATGTGATTTGGCTAGTTTTTTGTTTCTTTGTTTTTGTTTTTCCCCTGCAGATCTCTACACTTTTTCTTTATTCTCCATACTTAGTGTTTCAACTATAACATGGGGCATTTCTGTCTAGTACTTTCTGTTTGGTGTTCTACTTGCTTCTTTTCTTAGAAAAGTTTTTCTTTTCCTAGATTTGAGGAAATTTCTGCTATGATTATATTGAAAATGTTTTCTGTGTCTTTGACATAGAATTCTCTTTCCTATTTCCTATAATTAATAGTTTCTTTTTTTATTTTTTTTTCAGGGTGTTCCTAAGATCTTGCGTGCTACTTTAAAATGTTTGGTTTGGTTTGGTTTGGTTTGGTTTGGTTTGGTTTGGTTTGGTTTGGTTTGGTTTGGTTTGGCTTGGTTTGGCTTTACAAGACAGTTTCTCTGTTACCCCTGCCTGTCCCAGAATTCACTCTGTAGACCATGATGACCTTGCACTCACGGAGATCCACCTGGAAATTAGAGTGGTTTCCAAGTGCTGGAATTAAAAGAATGCATCACGATCGCCCAGATCTAAATTTTTTGTTTGTTTGTTTAACTTAACCTTGTCCTTTCCTGAATGACCCAATTCTTCTTACCTTGTCTTCAAGCTTTGACCTTCTGTCTTCCCCATGATCCTTTCTAATGATAAGCCTTTCTATAAAGGTTTTGATTTGATATACTGACTTCTTCATTTCAGTTTGTTTTTGTTTTTTTCTGTTTCTATTTCCATTTCTTTATAGAATATCCTGTATTTTCTTTTTTACCTCTTTAAAGAGCTGTTTGTTTGTGCTCTCTTGGAGTTAACACAAGAGTTTTTTCATTTGCTCTTTGATTTCTTTGAACATATTTATGATCATTCCTTTGAATTCTTTATTTGGAGTATTATCAAAGTCACTCTCCTTAGTGACCACTACTGCAGCACTGATAATTTTTGGTGGAAACACATTGTTACTTGTGTTTTTGTATTGGGACGTGGGCCTCGGGAGTCAGACCCTTTATTAGGTTTGTTGGCTTAGGAATGTTTGTCTATTTGTTGAATCACCTTGTTTTTGATGCAAGTATTTGCAATGTTTAAGAAAGACCGGGTTACAGTAGGATTGAGGTTGTTTTCCTCGATTCTTTTCCTCTATTCCTGTTGTTTTCCTCTATTATACTGACTTTCAGGGCAACAAGCTGTATCCCTGTCCTCCTCTGACCCAGAACACTGTCAACAACAAGTTTTGGTAGCCAGAGATAGACCCATGAAAACAGAGTAAGAGCAATCACTTCTAATGCAGTAGTCTTTTATAGGGAATAAAGGTTCACTGATAGTACTTTACGTATTAATACATATTTTTTTGAGTATACATAAGAAAGTAAATGGAAAAAAAGAGAAAATGCAGTAAGGTCATAAATGCTGAAGTGTAGAAAAGAACATAAGTAGAAGCAGGCACTTAGGGATTAAAAAAACAAAAAACAAAAAAACAAAACAAACAAACAAACAAAAACAACAACAACAACAAAAAACCAGGGGATGAGGGAGTTTGGCCTAAAGGTCGACTAAAGGGAGGCAAACAGATGCAATCAGATCACAGAAAAGAATTCTGGTTCTCAGAAGACTGAGCTCTTGCTAACCAGGTCAGGCTACAGGACAGGAAGAGGAAAAGAGGAGAGTAAAGAGGTGGGCGAATGACAGTGTAAGGTAAGAACATAACGGGACCACAGCAGCGCGCTAGATCGGATGTTCCATTCAGGTGGAGTGTGTATAGTGAGAGCGAGCTAGCGGTGGACTGTAAGCATGTGGTGTGGAGACTGACTGGACAGGGTGCTGGGTTCTCTCTAGCTTCCCTCCTGTTCCTCCCCCAGCTCCTAGAACCCTTTCTCAGCACTGGGAGTTGCCCTGCCACGGGTGGTCTTGGTCTCCTTTCTATTACACAATATTTTATGTTATTATGAATTCTCCTCATACTTCTTATGCTGTTCACTGCTGGTCCACGCAAACACAAATGATGTTCGCTTCCTGCCCTGCTGGGCTGCTGAGTCATTTATTAGTTCTAACTTTGTTTGTTTGCTCTGCAGCTCTCTTCTGTTTTCTGTGAATGGGATAGTGGATCTGCTGACAGAGGTCGTTTGACTTCTCTCCTGTGTAATGAGGGTGCTTCTCACTTCTTATTATTGGCGCGGGGCTCTTTCTAGAAGCCGCAATATCATCTTAAGTAGAAATAGTAAAGGGAAAACTCTTTGTAATTTTGTCCTTTTATAGGGAGGAGCATCATCTTTTGTGCTTAACCTGAGGTCAGCCATGACTTCATGATATCAACAGCTTCTTCCTATTCCTAGCTCGTTCGGTGTTGATCAGCAGAGAGTTTCGGTTTTGAAAATTCATTCATTGCATCAGTTGAGACGACGGTGTGTGTTTTACCCATTCCTTCCTTTCTTTCAAGGTCTTTCTTTTTTTAATTAATTTTTGTATTGAAATTCTTTGAGAATTTCCTACATTGTATTTTGATCATAGCCATCCCCTCGTGCCTCTTCCTAGACCCACCCCACCCCCAATTCATACCTGCCCAACTCTGTGTTCTTCATGTTCCTGTTTGTTTTGTGACTCATTATTCCTGCCAATGTATTCTTAGGTAAGTGGTCATGCCCTGGAATGTGATAGATCTACCCAAGGTCATACTCTTAAACGATGTGTTCCCCCTCCTCCCCTCACTTTCTTTCCTGACAGTAATCAATGACCAATAGCTCCTCAGTTAGGGATGGAACTTCATGACCACCTCCCAGACTCCATGCTGGGATTTTGTCTGGCTTTAGCTTACCAAGGTCTTGTGTATGCTGTCCCGAACACTGTGAGTTTATGTGTTCAACTGTTCCTATGAAGTCTACATCCAATGACTACAAGAAATCAGCACTTTTCAACTCAACACCACCACCTCGTCCTCTTCCAAGCTGTCTGCCCTTCTTCTGCAGTGATCTTCATCCTTGGGAGGAGGTGAGATATATTATAGATGTCCCATTTAGGGCTAAATACTCTTTACTTTCTTATTCTCTGCTCATTGAGTGGTTGTGGTCTCAGCGTTAATCACTATCCACTGGAAAGAAGCTTTTCTGATAAGGTTTGAGAGATACACCAATCTAGGGGAGTAAGAAGTCTTTAGAAGTTGGTTTAATACTATAACCCACTAGCAGGGTACTAATAGTAGGTTTTCTCCTGGGACCTATGACCTATCTATCCACAGTATTTTGTCCATAATAACTGCTCAAAATATGGGTTCTTATTTGTGGAATGAACTTAAAATCCAATCATAGAGTAGTTGGTTACATTCATTCCATCTATGCCACTAATGCATTAGTAGTCATATATCACCAGAGAGGCAATTATTGTGGCTTGCAGGGTCCACAGCTGGAGTAGATTAGTGATTAGTTTACTTCTCCAGTAGCTAGCATAGTACCTTCCAGCATTATGAAAGCTAGCCACTAGGGACAAGGATCCCAGCTCAGTACTAGCTTGATTTCTCTATTTTCCATAATTCACAGATGTGGTATCTACAGCAATACAGCCTTACTGTCATGCTCTGAAGGGTATCCCAGAGAAGAGGCAATAATAACTTGTAGCATTTGGAGGCTTATGGACCTCACTGGGCAGTAATCCCAATAGAGATGATCCATTCCAGACATAGGGCTTTTTATTTAGTATTGTGTATTCCACTGATTTTCGCATGTTTACTACCCTTATATTTCAGGAATAAATCCCATTTGGTCATAGTATATAATTACTTTAGTGCTATGACATCATGTTTGTTGTATTTCCCTGAGGATCAGTAGTCATAATGGATACAAGACTAAGTATTCATGTAACTTCTTTGTTTAACTTAAAGTTTTATCAGGTTAATCCCGACCCTACTGCCTAAGAAAACATTGTCCCCTCTTCAAAGTTTTAGAAGAATTTGAGAAAAGAAGAATGATGTCAAGTTGTCAGCTTGACAGGCTCTAGAATCACCTTTAGAAACAAGCCTCTGGGCATCCCCATGAGGTGTTATGTAAATCGGTGTCACTGAGATGAGAAGACCTATCATCTCTGAGTGACATCATGCCATGGGCTGGGTTTCTGGGCTGCATAAAATGCAGAAATCAAGCTAAGCATGAACACTGACTACTCTCGGTTTCCTGATGGTGGATGCCATATCCTCCTGTTCTTGTCCCTTTCCTATCATGATGGACTGCTTCACCTGCAACCATGAGCCACATTAAACCCTTCCTTTCTTGAGTAGCCTATGTTAGGGATTTTGTCAGAGCATCAAGAAAAGTGACCAATCCAGATGAGCATTAAGTAATCTGGTGTATTTAATTCAGTAAATCCACTTGGAATGAGACTTTTCTCCGTTGGAGGCTTTTGATTACTGATAATTGGCTAGTTATAGGTCTTTCTCAACTTTTTCCTGATCATTCGTAAACTGGGTATTTGTTTCTGCTTAGGATTTGTTCATTTCGTCTAAGTTACTCAAATTTTAAGATGACGATTGCTGTCAGTATTGTCTGTCATTTTGATTTCTATAAAATCAGTAGTAATGTGACTAATTTAATTTTGAAAAAAAATTTCAGTAATGAATTTTACCTTTTCCTTAGCTACCCCAGGAAAGCTTTTCAATCAACGTTTGGTTTCATCGATTTTTCTTATTTGTATTTTGTCTGATCTCCATGTCTGATCTCACCTCTCAGCTCTAGGTTACTATTAACATGAACTATCATCTTTTTCCATTCTTCCATTTTCAGTTTTCCTGTGTCTGTAAATCTATGATGCGTATCTTGTGAAAAGTACATGATTAGGTCATGTACCTGAATTCACATGCCGAATGTGTGCCTTTTCTTTGAGAAGTTTAATACATTTACATTTAAAGCAAAAGTTGAAAAGGGAGACAGTCTGTCATTTTATTTGTTTTCTTTAATAGCCATTTGTCTTTCATCTTCTTTGTGGATTCCTTAGATTTTCAGGGGAAAAAATTCAGTTCTAATAATTTTTTTTTTGCTTATTTGATATTCTAATGACATGTTTTCACTTCTCTGCCGCATTTTATGTACATTTCATAGGTTATTTGCATACATGTAGTAAACATGGAAGTTCAGTTTCACTTGTATGTGTATACCAATATGTTTTTAATTGATACTGCATTAACTCTGGTCACAAAAGCTGTATAATTGTATAGCCTCATCCTTGTCCCTAGTTTTTCATGTCGTATATTGTATCTTTGTATATTATACAATAATTAATATATTTATGATTGTTCTGTTTATCTTTGAGTCCTATACAATAAAAAATATTATCACAAACCAAAATAACAAAGAGTTTGCTTGTTTGTTGCTTGAGGTATATGTGTGTGACAAGAGATTGTTCTGGATCTCTGAGACCGAATCTTAGAATAAAGTTCAGGCTGGCCTTGAACCCACTACACTCCTGCCTCTGCCTCACAAGTGCTTAGATCACAGGCATCCACAACAGTGCCCAAGATTAATGACTTTTATATTTACTAAAGTATTTAAAGACATCTCTATATTTCATATGACTTTGAATTATTCAAGAGTCTCCTTTCATCTTAATCTGAAGGACTCCAAATAGCATAGGGAAAATTGTCATGGTCTCCTATCTTCTTGGCATGACATGGATGAAGCTGTCCTGAAATCAGAAAAGCTGTGATTAGCATTGTGAGACATTCATGTGATTCTCCCTCATGGAGAGAAGCAGAACTCTTGAGACATCACACTAGCAGTGCTGAAGGCATGAACTAGGAGGTCATTGAATAGCACACTAGGCAGCAACCTAGTAGTACTTGAGGCTTGTAAGAAGTATTTGCAAGAAGTTCTGGCTGGCAGGAGCTTGTAAGGCACATAAAGCCCCATCCTTCCTCAGGGATATGTAGGTAGTTAGCAATTATTGACCAGAGATTATTTTTAAGGAAGTATAATCATCCATAAGTTACCCCAGATAAACTTGTTGGTTCATCAAAGTAGACTTGGGTGGAATATGGTCTTTGGCTTGTCCTTAATGCTCTGACCCCAACAAGAACAAGTCAGACCGAAGCTGAGATTGGAAGAGCTTGCTTTGTCTTTGCTGTTGGGTAGAAAAGCATGTAACTGGGGCTTCTCTGCCTAAAAGAGGAATGTTTGTTCTAAGTATGGAGTGGCAGGCCTTTTGATGAATAAAGTATGCCACACAAGTACTCTAAACAGATGATGGGTATGAAGAATGTATTATAGTCTCTGAAAGTAACACATGTACAATGAGATAATAACCAGGATATGGTATCCTTACTCTAGATAAGACATGCAACTGATGCTGAGCTGTCTGCTCAGCAAGATGTGAATGCTATTCTTCAAACTAGCTTCTGAATTAGGTAGCAAAAGACCAGAGGTGGAGTGAGGGAAAATGGAGATACTGGCTTGCCATTTCTTTCTTTCTCTATTGAGAATTCTCTGTTTAGCTCTGTATCATATTTTTAATTGGGTAATTTAATTTGGATTGTTGGTGTCTAACTTCTTGAGTTCTTTATATATTTTGGATATTAGTCTTCTGTTGAAGATATGGTTAGTGAAGATCTTTTCCCATCTGTAGGCTGTCATTTTGTCCTTATGATTGTGTCCGTTGACTTACAGAAACTTTTCAGTTTCATGAGGTCCCATTTATTAATTCTTGACCTTAGTGCCTGAGACACTGGTGTTCTGAACAGGAAGTTGCCTCCTGTACCCATGACAAGGTGGTAAATATGGACCTATTTGCATTCTTCTACATGTAGATATCCAGTTAGACCACCACCATTTATTAAAGATACTCTCCCTTTTCCATTGTATGATTTTTGACTTCTTTGTCAAAAATCAAGTGTTTGTAGGTATATGGGTTTATTTATGGGTCTTTGATTCAATTCCATTGATCCATTTGTCTGTTTCTATACCAATACCATGCAGTTTTTATTAGTATTGGTTTGTAGTAGAGCTTAAAGTCAGGGATAGTGGTACCTCCAGAAGTTCTTTTATTGTTCAGTATCAATGTAACTATCCTGTGGGTCCATCTCCAGATGAGTCCCACAAGGATCTCTGACTTGGCTAAGGACAGTGTGCAAATGGAGGCTGCCTCTGTCCGTGGGCTGTCCCGGAGGGATGGAGTGCAGACAGGGAGAGTCCGCTGTTGTCTCTGTCACCAACTGTGCATCTCAGCAGCGGAGGGGGGAAAAGTGTTACAGCTCTTTGATGTGCCCCATTGAGGCTCCAGCTGGCAAAGAGGGGAGGGACCCCAACAGAAGCTCTCAGACAACAGGAAGAATCTTGCACACCTTTACTTCTGAGTTTGGCCCATATATACAGTTTTGGGGTGGGTTAAGGTCTGGCAGCAGGTAACCCCTATTGGCTTGGTCTGAGAGCTTGGGAATGCCTCCTCTGCATGATGATGCTACTCCTATGTGATTGATGACCATGGGCCTCTCTGTGGGAGGGACTGTGGAGGGCTGAAGCTGAGAGAGCCAGAGGCCTAGGAAGAGCTTGAACACCTTCCATCCCAGTGGTTACCCAAGGGTCCGGGGTTCTAAAGCTCATTCTTCCAGGCATCTGGCTTTTTCTCGTAGTTCACTGCCCCACACTATCCTGGGTTTTTTGGTTTTCCATATGAAGTTGAGAGTTGCTCTTTCAAGATCTGTGAACAATTTTGTTGGAATTTTGATGGGGATTGCATTGAATTTATAGGTTCCTTTTGGCAAGATGGCCATGTTCACTACGTTAATCCTACCAATCTATGAACAATGGAGAGCTTCCCATCTTCTGATATCTTCCTCAACTTCTTTCTAAAGAAACTTGAAGTTCTTGTCATACAGGTCTTTCACCTGCTTGGTTAGAGTTACACCAAGGTATTTTATGTTCTTTGTGGCTATTGTGAAGAGTACTCTTTCTCTAACTTCTTTCTCAGCCTGATTATTGCTTGTGTAGGAGAAGGCTACTGAGTTCTTTGAGTTAATTTTGTATCCAGTAACTTTGCTGAAGGGGAATGAGTTCTCTGGTAGAATTTTAGGGGTCACATATACATACTATCATATCATCTGCAAATAGCAGTACTTTGACTTCTTCCTTTTCAGTTTGTATCACTTTGATCCTCTTTAGTTTTCTTATTGCTCTAGCTAGAACTTAAACTACTATATTGAAGAAATCTTGGAAGAGTGGATAGCCCCTATTATCTTGCCCCTATTTTAGTGGAAATGCTTTTTCTGTGCCTAGTGAGATGATCATGTGGTTTTTGTCTTTCAGTTTGTTTATATGTTGGATTATGTTGATGGATTACTGTATATTAAACCACCCCTGCATCCCTGGGATGAAGCCTACTTGATCATGATGGATGACATCCTGACATGTTTTTGGATTTAGTTTGTGATTATTTTATTATTTTTGCATCAATGTTCAAAGGCAAATTGGTCTGAAATTCTCTTTCTTTGTTAAGTCTTTGGATGGTTTAAGTATCAGAGTGACTGTGGCCCCATAGAATGAGTTTAGCAGTGTTACTTCTGTTTCTATTTTGTGGAATAGTTTGAGGAGTATTGGAGTTAGCTCTTCTTTGAAAATCTGGTAGAACTCTTCCCTAAAGCCATTTGGCCCAGGGCTTTCTTTGGGTTGAGAGACTTTTAATGGGTGCTTCAGTTTCCTTAGGGATTATAGGACTATTCAGATAGTTTACCTGATCTTGATTTAATATTCTTAATTGGTATCTGTCTAGAAAATCATCCATTTCATTCAGATTTTCTAATTTTATGGAGTACAGGCTTTTGAAGGAAGACCTAACGGTCCTTTGAATTTCCTCAGTGTCTGTTGTTATATCTCCTTTTTTATTCCTGATTTTATTGATTTGGATACTGTCTCTCTGCCTTTTGGTTGGTTTGGCTAAGGGTTTGTATATCTTGATTTTCTAAAGAACTAGGTCTTGGTTTGGTTGGTTCTTTGTATTGTTCTCTTTGTTTCTAATTGATTGATTTCAGCCCTGAGTTTGATCATTTCCTGACATCTACTCTTCCAAGTATGTTTCCTTCTTTTTTTTCTAGAGCCTTCAGGTATACTTTTAATTTGTTGGTATGAGAACTCTCTGATTTCTTTATGAGGGCACTCAGTGCTATGAATAAGTTTTCCCTCTGAGCACTGCTTTCATAGTGTCCCATAAGCTTGGGTAGGTTGTATCTTCAGTTTCACTGAATTCTAGAAAGTCTTAACTTTCTTTCTTTCTTTCTTTCTTTCTTTCTTTCTTCCTTCCTTCCTTCCTTCCTTCCTTCCTTCCTTCCTTCCTTCCTTCCCTGACCCAGCGATCATTGAGCAGAGAGTTGTTCAGCTCCCATGAGTATTTAGGCTTTCTGTTCTTTCTGTTGTTGTTCAAGTCCAGATTTAATCCATGGTAGTCTGATAAGATTAAGGAGTTATTTCAATCGTCTTGTATCTGATGAGGCTTGTTTTGTGACTGACTGTTTGGCCAATTTTGGAGAAGACTCCATGAGGTACTGAGAAGAAGGTATATTCTTTTGTGTTTGGGTGAAATGTTCTATAGCTATCTATTAGACCCATTTGGTGCATAACCTCTGTTAGTTTCATTATTTCTCTATTTAGTTTCTGCCTTGATGACCTGTCCATTGGTGAGAGTGGGGTGGTGAAGTCTCCTACTATTAATGTGTGGGGTTTGATATATGATTTAAGCTTTAGCAATATGTCTTTTACATATGTGGGTGCCCTTGCATTTGAGGTATAGATGTTCAGAATTGAGATGTCCTCTTGGTTGATCTTTACTTTGATGAGTATGAAGTGTCCTTCCCTGTCTCTTTTGATTATTTTTCAGTTGGAAGTCTATTTTATTAGATATTAGAATGGCTATTCCAGCTTGTTTCTTGAGTCCATTTACTTCAAAACCTTTTCCTGGGCCTTTATAATGAGATAATGACTATCTTTGTTGCTGAGATTTGTTTCTTGTATACAGCAGAATGGTGGATTCTGTTTATTACACATCCATTGTTAGCCTGTATCTTTTTACTGGGGATTTGAGTCTATTGATGTTGGTGGTAGTTGAGTGTGTGTGTGTGTTTCTCTTCTATTGGTTTTAATGGTGTGAAATTATTTGTTTATTGTGTTTTCTTGAGAATAGCTAGCCTCATTGGGTTGGAGTTTTCCTTCTAGTATCCTCTGTATGGCTGGGTTAGTGAAAATTGTTTTAACTTGATTTTTGTCATGGGGTAATTTGGGCTCTCCATCTATGGTGATTGAAAGGTTTGCTGGGTATGGTAGACTAGGCTGACATCTGTGGTCTCTTAGCTCTTCAAGACAACTGCCCAGACCTTTCAAGCATCTAGAGTCTCAGGTTATAAATCAGATGTAATTCTGGTAGGTCTGCCTTTATATGTTACTTGGCCTTTTTTAGGCTAATCTGAAGTGAAAAAACCTGATCCTTGTGGATGGCACCTGAGATGGGCCCCTGAACTGTATTAAAAGGAGAAAATGGACTGAACACAAAAATAAATTACTCCCTGGTTCTGTACTGTAGGAGCAATGGTCAGCTGCCTCTAGCGTCTGCTGCTGTGACTTCCTCGTGATGACGGGCTCTACCTTAGTCTGTGAGCCAAAATAAAGCCTTACTTTCTTAAGTTGCATTTGTCCAGACGTTTTTAGCACATCACCAGGAAAAGTAAAACAAGTTACTTCCAGGAGCCACTTCTGAGATCCAGATCCCTGGAACCCATTGGAAAACTCAGACTGAAGACGGAGAGAGCAAGGGAGAAACAGTAGACAATAACTCTCAGAGCCAGAATTTAGTACACAGGAAGTAAAAATCCAGAATCCACGATTCAGCACAGAGGAAGTAAAAATCCAGAATCCATGATTCTGCACAGAGGAAGTAAAAATCCAGAATCCATGATTCAGCACAGAGGAAGCAAAAATCCAGAATCCATGATTCAGCATGCAGATCAGGCCAAGTATAGGAAACTCTGGTAATCAGGGAATATTCCGCCTCTAAGCTTATTCTGAATTAGGAAAGGTTAATAAGGAAGGAACAGGATGCCCACTCCCACGCATGCACAAGCGCACACATGCATGCCCGCATATGTGTGTTCCTGCTTGCCTGCACGTCTAAGTTCACATTCATCACAGCACACTTAGAAGTCAGAAACCAACTTGCGGGAGTCAGTTCTCTCCTACTTTCAAGGGGGATCTGGGAAACATCATCAGGCTTGAGGACAAGCATCTTTTACCCACGGAGCTACCTCACTAGTCTGTGAAAGATTTTTAAATAAGAAAGGAAAGAGCCTTGCCTAAGCTCCAATGGACTGTTTCATCTAGTTTCCACCTGCTGAAGTCCCTTGGTGCATCTGAAAGCACAGCATCACTAGGAAACAGGCTACAAGAGAAGTAGTGTTTGAAGTCCAATTCACTGGACTTGTATGTCTGTGTTCACAGGCGAACTGAAAAAGAGGCAGACTCAGCAAGGAGCTTGGAACCCGACCCACTGGCGTGACGCTTCAGAGGCTCTGCTGAGCCCTTTGGTGGGCTAATACTCTTTCTAAGGTAGGAGACTCTGGCAGAGCTGAATGACTTAGACACTGTGTAATTGACTTAAGTAATCAGTTGATCATTCTGGGGGAGATGAGGAGAGGGGAAGGCAGAAAGAGCATCTGAGCAGGTCATTCCAAACCTGATGGAGCAAGATTTGTGGTGGGTAGGATTTCTCCAGGAAGTTTAATCA
The DNA here is from genome assembly GCF_004785775.1 of Grammomys surdaster. NCBI lineage: Eukaryota > Metazoa > Chordata > Mammalia > Rodentia > Muridae > Grammomys > Grammomys surdaster. The sequence goes on from NW_021620873.1 coordinate 1,247,949, forward strand.
AAAGCCAAATACCCTGCAAATGAGCATCAGGCAGGCAACTGCTCGCTTGACCTAGGGGTGGACACTTACCTCCCTCCTCTGAGTATACTGGGTACCTTTTTTTCCTGCAAGGAAGTATACTGGGGGTGGAGACTTCACCCTGCTTGGAGCCTTTTCAGGAGAGGTGGCAGCCATGGTGACAGCCAGAGCCTGTCAGACCCCAGGAACTAACTCCAGCAGAGCACAGCTTTGTTCCCCTTGGCTCTGGGCCAGGCCAAGTAGTGAAAGCTATCCCTGCTGAGACTGAGGAGTGGAGAGAAATGGGAACCCCAAGGCAGCACCCCAGATTGAGAAGGCCAGATGGGTCACAGAGGCTGTGGATGGGGATGGTGTCTCCCAACCATGACACGTACCTAGTATACTCTTTTAAGGAAACAGTTGATACGAGCAAAGGGATCTCCTCGTGCTATCTTGGCCCTTACTAAAGTTTTATTTTAGTATCCCCTTAGCCTCCGGAGACCAATTGGCATTTGTTTGGAATGGGCAATGAGCTCTCCGAGATCCTGCCTACACTCTGTAAAAAGGTTTCATTACGCAGTGCTAGCTCCTTTAAAAAATATTTTTATTAATTCTTTAAGACTTCCATACGATACATTTTATTTTTATTCACCGACAACTCCTGTCCCTGTAGTGCTAACTCTTGAATGATTTTTCTTTTATAGATTTTTGGGGCAATATCTGCAACAGCATTAAAAATAGACAGAATAAAACAATTAAAGGATTTGAAATAAAGCACAATGTGGACAGAAGGCACTTTCCAGGAGCCCCAAGATAATTAGGGGGGAGGAATCTCTGCGCCTGTGTTCCCCACTGACACAAGTTAAAGGCCAGAGAGGACTCTGAAGCCACCAGCCATAAACGGCTATTGTCGCTACTGCCGATTGCATGCCAGAACGAGATGACAAGACCTGCTTCTGAAGATATCCCGTGCTTTGGTTGAAAAGACATGAAGAAATCAAGCTAGGGGACTGTGAGCCGACTCAGTAGATGAAGGTGCTTGCTTCTAAGCCTGATAACCTAAGATTGACCTCTGGAACCCACATGTAGCTCCAGCAAGTTGTCCTTTGACTTCCACATATGTGGATACACACACACACACACACACACACACACACACAGAGAGAGAGAGAGAGAGAGAGAGAGAGAGAGAGAGAGAGAGAGAGAGAGCTGGGACTAAGACAGAAGCTTCCTCCCTAGCGACTGGCTGTCTTAGTGTCAAAAGGCACTATGTGAACTGCCAAGAGTGATTTGTAGCCAATAGTCCTTCTCAGCCGTGGACCCTGAGTGCTGCACCATCAACATGTCAAATGAAATGTGGTCACGTGTGCAACACTGGCAAATAGTTATGGGTGCAACCAACTGCTTTCCGCATTCAAGGCTTACTCCACAGAGAAACCTCAGGTCTGGTACTTCAAACAAAAGCAAAAGTCCTTGATTAAAGAGGTTATAAGCCCTTAGCGGAAGCAATTGCTAATGTTTTCTTGAGTGGACATGACATGTCCATCAAATTTTCTTCCAAACATCTATGGTTTTTCTCGGAGATTATTGTTTCTGCTTCCCCTGGTCACACAGGCTTCTTTTAGGAGAGGGAAGCAGTTACTGCAGAGATTACCAAGTGGCCAAAGTGTTAAGTTTAGCTCACTGTTGAATGGAGATGCTCTACTTTTTCTCCAAGCCTTACCAAACATTGCAGAAAAGGAGACACAAAGAACATAAACCAGGGACAAGGTAGGATGGATTTTTTGTCCTCAGAGCATAACATGACCATTGAAATCTTTAAATCAGAGTGAGACCATCACAAGATTGAACCTGCTAACGTTTCCTCGTGGAGAACAGGAAGGGCTCACAAGATACATGAGGCAGTTTGTACAAGTAGCTCACAAGGTGGGAACTCTCAGGGCTACAGAGAGTTCATGAGGTGGCACTATAAAATACAGAGCTCTTCCTCTCCCCGAGAATATAAGGGCTAGCAATTGTTAGGGGTAATGGGACCTCTTCTTTAGAGGTACAGCCACCAGTAAACTCAGTTAAACGCTTTGGTTCCCCAAACTAGACTTGAGTAGAAACTTTAACTGGTCAGTTACTGGTGCCTTGTCTGTGGAAAACAGATATTTGTTTATATCCCCAAGAAAAGCAAGCATGACAATGAATTCTTCAGCTTCTGTGCAACTGGAAATGTCTTATTCTCTCCCCTGTATACAATCTTGCTAGATGCAAATTTCTTGGCCAATGCATCTCTGTTGGCAGTGGTGATAATGGTATATATTTTAAATAAAACACACACACACACACACACACTGCCTTGCAACCTCCTAGTTTTCCACTGAGCAATCAGTTTGACTGAGAACCTGTTACTCGAGGCAAATCCCTTCTCTTTTGGTGCTTGGAAGAGTCTCTCTTTGAATCCAGCAGTGTGATTGTGTATCTTGATGTCTCTTCAAGCTTGTCTTAGTAGGTCAATCCCTTTTATATCCAATTATTCAAATTTGGGAGGAATTGAGCTGTTACCTCCTTTTTAAAGCCTAATTGTGTGTGTGTGTGTGTGTGTGTGTGTGTGTGTGTTTGTGTGTGTGTGTGTACATGTTTGTATGGGCACTTGTGGAGACCAGAGAGGGCAATGGATCTCCTGGAGCTAGATTACCAGCAGTTATGAGCTTCCTGACATTGGTATTGGGAACCAAAATCAGGTCCTCTGCAAGAGCAGCAACACCCTTACCTGCTGAGCCATCTCTCCAGCCCCAGAATAAGCTCTCTCTCTTTCTCTATCTCCCTCTAGGCCCAGTACTGATGCCATTTTTTTGTTGTTGTTGTTGTTTTCGAGACAGGGTTTCTCTATGTAGCCCGGGCTGTGCTGGAACTCACTCTGTAGACCAGGCTGGCCTCGAACTCAGAAATCCACCTGCCACTGTCTCCCAAGTGCTGGGATTAAAGGCGTGCGCCACCAATGCCCGGCAATGCCATTTTTTTTTATGTCTTTGTTTAGTAAATATGCAGTCTCTGCTTCGTCAAGAACAGTTTGTGACGCTTTATCTTTTGGTGGGCTGTGTTTTCCATTTCTTTGTACATGTGTGCCTTTGTTGTTGAAAATCAGATACTTGATAAAACAGCCATGGCAGCCAACCTTGGCAAATTAATTAACAAAGGATATCTTTCAGTAATTTATAAATTAGAGGATCAGCCTGAGGAGAAATCCTACTGTCTTCTCAAGTCTTCTCTGACCATGTGTTTTCAGGGTTATGTGACTTTTTTCTTCCTATCTTCCTCCCCTTCCTTCCTTCCTTCCTTCCTTCCTTCCTTCCTTCCTTCCTCCCTCCCTCCCTCCCTCCCTCCCTTCCTCTCTTCCTTCCTTTTTCTTTTTCTTTCTTCCTTCCCTTCATTCTTCAAAAACATGGTGTGTGTGTGTGTGTGTGTGTGTGTGTGTGTGTGTGTGTGTGTACAGAGGCCAGAAGAGGGCATTATATCCACTGCAGGAGGAGCTACAGCCTGTTGTGAGCTGCCTGAGGTGGGTCCTGGAAACTGAACTCAGGTCCTCTGGAAAAACATAAGTGCTCTTAACCACCAGGCCATCTCTCCAGCCACTCTGTGTGTCCTTCGCAATGCCTCCTTTAAAGGCTCACTCCAGGGGCTGGAGAGATGGCTCAGCGGTTAAGAGCACTGACTGCTCTTCCAGAGGTCCTGAGTTCAAATCCCAGCAACCACATGGTGGCTCAAAACCATCCGTAATGAGATTGAATGCCCTCTTCTGGTGTGTCTGAAGACAGCTACAGTGTACTCATAAATAAAATAAATAAATAAATCTTAAAAAAAAAAAAAGGCTCACTCCAGCTACTCCTTAGATGACACTGCTTCTCCGCCCACAATCTCTTACTCTGAGTCTGAAGAACTTGCAACTTGCTCATCATGCACAGTGATGCTGCTCACCTGAGGGCTATACTAGGTAAAACAGAAACTGTCCTTCAGGAAAGTCCCCCAGAAAGACCTGCAGGAGCAAGAACTCTGCTCTTTCCAGTCCAGAGAAAGAAACTGGAAACCAGAATGCCTCCTTCTCCAGACCTGTCTCTTCCTCTCTTCCTCACAGCAGCACTTGCTTGAGTGTGCAGGAGTGTCCTGAACTCTCTTTGTAAGAGAACAAAACCACTTGCAGCAAGATGGTGACAGTGGAGGTGGACAAAGAAGCTAGTCTGAGGTTTAATTAAGTAGAGTCTTACAGTTGACACTTTTTGCAGACCGAAGAACCTGGAATGCTGACAACTTTGTGTAATTCAACCTAATATTTTGAAAGTAAGTTGGGACTTGGGGCTTGCTGGTTAGTTTACTGTAGAGAGCTAATGAAGGGGAAGGAGTGGAGATGGTTTTGTGGGCCTTGCTCGGTGAGGGGGGAAGGCTGCCTGCTCAGGGGAGGGCATGAGGAGCCCAGCAGCCCTGCCTCCTAGCTTGCTTTCTTCACAATTCCTCTCTCCCCCCCATCTTTAACTTTTCAGGGGACACAATTACCATGGGCTACATGTTTGCTATTAAACATGCATTTCTCCCACCTGGCTCCCTGTCTGACGTTTTAATGGTTTTGCTGGCTTAGCATTTCATGGGCAGGGCACACCGAAAGAACATACTTTCAGTGCACAGTTTGAGGCCCGTGCACACTCCCTCAATGGTAATGCCATAGCAACGCGCCCTTAACTTTTTATTTCTTCAAGCCCGACCCTCATCTGGAAGGGTTCTGGGCCACATTTTCAAGCACTTTGGTGCCGATTATCATGAGCCTCCTGAGTTTATGGAGGGAAGGCTAGGAACACGCTGGAGTCTATGCTCAAATTACTATCCTAAACGATTCCATGGGGGGTTTCCTTCAGGGGTCACTGAGAGCCAGGGTGGAATGTTTTTCCTTCTCCGATATATCCCAGGCCTTGGGGCACGAGAACCATAAATGCAGGTAATGTGTTTAATAGCCAGATTCTCTCGGCTCATTTTCCACCTCTCCCCACCCCCAGTGATAGTCATGAAACCTCACAAAGCTAGCTGGAGACACAATTTGCAGTACCTTGTTTCTGCAAATACAAGAGATTCATGTAGCTGAGAGGCAAAGAAAGATGACCCGAAGCCCAGGCCTCTTTTTTTGTCTGTGGCTCCACCAGACACTAATGACAGTCCAGCAGGGAGGACTGCAAAGCACTGTCCGTAGGTAGTAAGTTCCCCACTGCTGGATGTACAAGCAACATCCAGACTAGCTCGGCGAAGGCACTTGCTACTGGAGATTTGTGCATCTGGTGGGAAGCTAAACTAGATTACACTCCCCTGATGTGTAACTTTTGCTTTCCGTGGTTTCAGTTACCCGTGATCAAATTTCAAATGAAAAACTCTAGAAAGAAAAATCTCACAAGTTTTAAGTTGCGTGTCTTTCCGAATGCTATGAGGAAATTTTACTTTACCCTGCTGGTTGTGAATTATCTTCAGACAAGCTATCCTTGCTATATCTGCTACCCATTGACTAGTCACATGATGTGAGGACATCTCAAGACTTGTGCTCAAGTGGCCCTTTCATGGAGAATAAGGCTGTGTTATTTCGTCGAATGTGGGCTTCTTATTGGATATAAGGAAGGTGTATGTCATACAGTAAGAAAGCGAGGGACGGCAAGCACATTCACATAGCTTAGATTACCATGCAATAGACCAAAGTTCATCACAGGGACATGTAGACTATATAAAGTTCCATTCTATCAGTCTCAGGCATCTACAAAGGTCTTAAACTGGATTTCTCCCAGGCCAGTCATATTGGTACACACTTGTAATCCCAGCGTTCGGGAGGCAGAGGAAGGTAGACTCCTGTGAATTCAAGATCAGCCTGGTCTACACAATGAGTTCCAAGTCAACCAGGACTACACAGTGAGATCTCGTCTTAAGAGTAAAAGAAAAAAAAAAAAGGAAGGAGGAGGCATATATAAATCATAAAGCTTCTGATGACAAGCTTCTTCTGAATTAAAGACCTCATTGTTTTAATCAGTATTTATTATATTTATCAGGTACTTCCAGAATTTATTATCAATAGGTGCTGACCTCAAGGATACAGCATTAACCAGGAGGTATACATGAAGTATACCCTTGGGGAACATCCATCCAGTGCAATGACAGTGACACACAAGTCATTTACAGCAAGGTAGTGACCATAGCTGTGGCTCTAGAGTGTTTGACCAGGTCCTTCAATCAGACATTTCCAGACCCTCTGAGGTCAAGTATCCCTTTACAGGTGATGCCACTCAGGATCCAGTGTCTGTAGTTCAATGTTTATATCCTCAACCATGTCTCTGTTTAAGAGTCCTTCAATGCCAAGTGAGTATCCAGGTACTGACAGCTAAGTCCCATTCCCCAATCCTTTGGGGCACAGAGCACATAGGAAAGCAGAGAGGAGGTACCTGCCCTGGGCCATGTGGGATCTATAAGGAAGTTATTCTGGAAGCAGGAACAGGAGGCCAAGGAGGGGCATAGATGTGATATCTGAGCTGTGTGCTTCTCAAAACCTGCGTCTCACTGTCTGCTTTTTAAGTTTCCTTGCATCTCTGGTTCTTCGGCTGCCACAGTGCTTTTTCCTCAGAGTTTCTACAGAAAGTTCTAGAGCTCTGTAGCTTTAGTGCTCAAACATCATATAGGATGTAGCTCTTCAGGGCTCTGGAGCTTGTCGAACATGAATAGTGTAGCTAAAATCTAGTTTTTATTTTTATTTATTTATTTTTATTTATGTTGATATTTCAGGTGCATTGGTGTTTTGCCTATGTGTTTGTCTGTGTAAGGGTGTCAGACCCACTGAAACTAGAGTCACAGACAGTTTTTGAGTTACCACATGGGATTTGGACATTTAAATTGGATCCTCTAAAAGGGCAATTTTAATCACTGAGCTATCTCCACGGCCCAAGATCTAGATTTTAAATTTCAGCAAGTTTAATGATTTTAAGTACTGAACAGCACAGACCTAGCCTATTAGGAGATGGAGTGCCCGATCTGTTCTCATTAGTATGTTAAGAGAGAACTTCGAATACGCATATGCCTCAAGACCCAACTTGAAGTAATATAGCAGCAATATGGAGTCCCTGGGAACAAGGTACACACCCCAGTGTTGGCATGACTGGTTGACAGATCCTGGATAAATCCCTTAGCTTCTCAGTGCCTCAGTTTCTTCATCCGTCAGCTGTAGACAGTTTCCTCATTCATGGGGTTGTTGAAGAGCTGAATGAGCCGTTAAACAGTAACTGTCTGAAGTGACTGAGAAGAGCCTGTGTCAGAGCTGTCAGTGAGCAGCATATGTCAGCATCCTGGAGTGACACCAGGTCCCCCGAAGCTTTACCGTGGCAGCACACTGACCATTTACTTGACCCAGAAGCCAAAGTGGAGTGGTGACAGTCCAGACTTCAAAGACAAAGGAGACACTGTGTGTGCAAAGAACAGCCCACACTTTCACACGTATCAGGAGCTTCCTCCTTCCCAGTGCCTGAAGAGCGAAGAGAGCATTTACTCCTGTGTCATCCTGCCGACCCCCAGACTCCTGTTCCAGAGATATGAAAGATGGTCTTAACTTTTTAAAGTCACTCCAATGCGCAAATCAACAAAATAGTGCCCAGGGAGGGATAGTCAATATATTTGCCTCTGGTTTCTAAGGTTGTTAAAATGCACGCCGGCCTGAGAAAGAGCACAGACTTTCTTATCCTTCCAATACATTTGAGAAGGAAATTCAGAATACAGGAATGCTCTCTTGGGTTGCTTTGGATTCAACTTAGTGTAATGGTGGCTTCGGGTTGTCCATGTGTGAGCAGCTTGTCATCGAGGTAGGTCACTGTTAACATATGACCATGGGCAAGTGTCCTCTTTGGCTTTGATTTGGACACGGGTGGAAGTGGCTATTTAAGTGTCTTTTTAGCTCTGAGAGTTCAAGTTCACTGCTACCTTTTCTTCTCAAATGAATAATGTGACAGTAGTTCTCAAGGACTGGAGGTTAAAAGCACAGTCAAAAACTCAGACACTCCCAGTGGCTCAGCGGGTACCTGCAAGGATATACAGTAGTGTCCACCTTTAAAGGAAGCTGCTACTCTATGTTCCTGGCGATGGTACCTTGTGGAAAGCCAACCTTTGCTGCTAGGTCTCCAGCTTTTCCAAGCAATACCATAAATCTGGATTTTTCTTTTTTTAAGCTTAGACCTCACATTTTTAAAGAAAATTTCACTCGAAAAACTGTAGTCTGAGCCAACAACCTGTTTGGGATGTGCTCTGCCCCCCCCCCTCAATCCAGGGCCAGATCATAGAGACAAAGATGTCCTGATCCTAAACTGACCCCAGAGTGTCGTCTTCAGAAGGAACTCAGGGGTCTGAACAACTCGGCCCTCTTGTTATGGTTATTGTTTTACTCCAACGCTTTCCGCTAAAAATCAATACAATAACCTTTAGCCCAAACTGGGGAGGTCCAAGCTGGGCCGAAAACCCAAAACAAACTTCTGCTATTTCCAGAAGTCAGTGCCCCTGGGTCGAATGATGTTCAGAGCTCTGGACTGTTTGCTTCAACTTTTCAGGTAGCTGAACCCCAAAGGCCCTGGTTATCGTCAATTCCTGGGCAGCCGAGCTATCAGACCTTTCTCCTAGCTGAGTCATAGAATTGCTTTCCCAGAATTGTTAGGAGACAAGTACCCAGAAGGGGTGATGGCCTCCCACCACACTGGTCCTGGAAACAGAGGGAGTTGAGCCCTTGCTCCATAGGGGCTTATCTGTGTCCTTCTTACCCAGCATCCATTCACGGCCATGATGTATGCATATGTCCTTTTCCTTGTTAACTGCTCACATTCCACAAACCAACAAAATGGAAGCTCCAGGAGACCTGAACCTTTGCCTATCTTGTCCAAAGCTGAGTCCCCGGCTGTCATAACAGCCAGGACAACCTTGGAAGGCTACTGTCCTCCAGGGTGACATCACCTCCCAACACCAAGCCATAGCCTCCTCAAAGCTGAACACTTCAGTTCATCCTTGAGTTTGCATAGCAGTATGTGTTCGCTGCTACAACCTGCTTAGCCACTGGAGATGCTGCTGGCCTCTTTCATGTGGTTCTGGGCCCCAGAGACAAAGCATGTTAGCAGTTGATGAACGACTGTCAAGGAGGTGTTGCAGTATCCCCAGAACCAGGAAGTTCATTGCTTTCTAAAGCATTCTGCTATTTCTCTGGAGTTCTTTGTCAGATAGACTCCTCTTAGAACACATATCTGAACCCAGGTGACTTACTTACATCAGGACTTGTGTTACTTCATGGGGCCACACATACTGAGCCTGCATCCTCTTCCAAGTCACAGTTTCCAGGGCTCACAAGCATCATGTGTCTTTGAATCTTTTGAATAGTTTTAGTCAAGGTCAAACACATTTATTTTTAGTTCAGTCTCCTAAAAGCAGACAGTGATACCCACAGGTAGAAAGGAAGTGGAAATAGAGCAAGAGATGGTAACTAGGAAGTCCTGAACAGAGCACACAGCTGCCAACACTGCCTGCCGGCACTCTTACTTTCAATATGCATTTTAAAGCCAGATGTCTGGTTTGCACCTTTCTCATTCATGACTGAATACACACATTAAAGAAAATATGCTTGTACCCTTGGTCCCAGTCACATTTCCATATGAATGTACTCATTCTATAAGGGCTGAGAGAGCATCTTGGACCCAATCACCCTTGGGATTCTAGACTCCATGGAGAACATCAGGTGTGTGTGTGTGTGTGTGCGTGTGCGTGTGTCTGTGTCTGTGTCTGTGTGTGTGTCTGTGTGTGTTTTGATTATAAAAATGGGCTTTTCTAAAAGCATGTTTCTGAAAAATGCTTGTAAATGGTAAAGATCCAGTGACCTAGAGCAATAGGCTCAGGATAATGACATCATCACAAATGGCCCAGTCTCTTTGGGTGTCCAGAAAATAATAAATCTTTATGGAGAACCTAGCTGTGCCTCTCTTGCTTCTGTGGATCCCCTGTTGGGAAGAACATCAAACTCAGCCAATGCCCTCCAGGTGCCTGGCCACTAGTTTACATAGCTAGCTGGGCCTCATGAAATACTCACCAAGACTTCACTGGTAAGATCCAGAACCCCTGGGCCGGGCAAAACACCAAGAAGCCAGACAAGTAGATGTGCCATGGCATGTGGCTAGCTGAACTTTTATGGTAAAGAATGAAAACTACATATTAAACTGGAGACCACATATGCTTGAATACTGGGTTATTTTTTCCCCTAAAATTATTTATTGGATAAAACAAAGTTGGATACATTCAAATCTGTGTAAAGGATCTCACTTTGTAAGAGACCATCTCAAATACTTCATTTGAAACAAACAGTGCTAGTTTCTAAAAACTAAAGCCTGGAATAACTTCATGTCTCTTGCTTGGGGTGCTAAGGAAGATCTTCTGCCACAAGCACTAAGGGAAACCACTGAAGGCAGACAGAAGCTCTGCTTGAAAGTATGAACTTAGTAGAGTACGTTATTGACTGCTGTTGTATACAGTATTCTGACCGGTGTTAAATGACTGGCTCAGAAAGCCACAGAGAGAGTCATCAGTCCTGAGGATTGTGGGTGTCCTTGTACTCTATGGATGTACTTGTACATTAGGATACTGTCACCAGCAGTGTCAGCACCATTCACAGATTAAGACAGGTAGCCTCAAGGCACAAAGGGGACCATCTTAAAAAGAATAAAAGGTGTAATGTGGCAAGAAGACATAAAACTATAAACATATATGACTCAACAAGAAAGCCTAAAGTGCATGAGACAATAACTGGCAAAATTGAAAACAGGCAACATGATAATAATAGCTATGTTTTTCTTTTACCGGGATCTGTCAACATGGGCCAGATTCACACCAAGACCATGAAGTTCCACTAAGACTGTGAAGAAGGCAGCTTGGATCATCATCTAGAAGAACTACACATACCTGCTTAAGGACTTTTACACCAAAAACTACCTGTGCACAGAGATCACCATGATCCCAATAAGGAATTCCCCAACATGCTATTAGCTTGCGTCATGCAGCTGATAAAGTGGATTCAGAGAAGTCCTGGGAGCTGCAGCTCTATCAGGTTGCAGGAGGAGAAGGGAGAGGAGGAATAATTAAGTTCCGGATAATTAAAGTGAAAATTTCTGCTTGTATCATGTGATATAGACTCATGATGTTTTGCTGAAGCAGACTTATGTGATGTTTTGCTAAAGTAGACTCAAGTGATGTTTTGCTGAATCAGACCCGTGAGAGGACATGTGATGTTTGAGGAGAGTATAGGTAGGACCCAAAAGACAGGGGCTTGGCACTTCCATAGCTAGCCATGCAATAATTCATTGATCTTGCATCTTCACTGATCTTCACTTTGTTGAGAGCCAAAACTGTCTCCTGGCATTCTGTCTGGTTCTGGTTACTCCTATTAACTCATGCTGATTCAACAGAGGAGGCCTAGCTGTTTCTGCTGGATTCTGCCACCTCTGCTGATTCATGTTTTTTGACAATTTTTGAACTAGACTGTTGGTATCCTAAACTGGACTGCAGGTATCCTGGCAGTAGAGATTGGAATAGCCCCGAAGAACTACTTCTAAACAGGTCCACATCCCCTTTTCCTATTTACCATCTTTTCCCCTACCTTTGGATGGTGGGCTGGAAGGGGGAGTCTAAGTGTTTGAGAATCCTTGTTAAGATAGGTTTTGAAAAATCTAAGTCTATATCCTGAAGTCATGGCCCTAGATCAGAGATTCCTGAGGTAGATCCTGTCTCCAAGGGAATACAGAAGCTTCTGGATTTCCATAGTCTCTCCAGCCTGAAGGTCACTCAGCCTACAGATGGAATGAATTTCAAAATACCATATAGGAATGTTTGAATCTGCTATATAATGTTTTCAATAAAACTGGATATAGCTAGGAATATTATTATTTAATTGCTTAAATATGTCATTATACATTGTGACTAGAATAGTTTAGCAGAAGATTAATAAGAAGCTTCTAGCACTCCAAACCGCTATCTCTGACAGACATTTACACAGAACTCTCCACCTCAGAATGACCAAGACACATTCTTTTCAGGTAGACATGCAGTATTCACCAAGGTATACCATATGCTAGCTTATATATTAGTGCTCAGGGCTTCTAAAAGGATTGAAATAACACACAAAACAATCTTTGACTGGATGGAAAGATATTAGAAATAAGTAACAAAAATACACCAGCCATAAATTTCACAAACCAACCCCTCCTGACCAATCAGTGGCCAACAAACAAACCATAGGCAAAACCCAAAAACACTCTGAGATGAATAAAAGTGAACCGAATCCACAATCCACAAAATCTTACAGGGTAGAGCTAAAACTGACAACAGGAGACTTCATGGTTATCAATGCTCTTTAAAAAGATGTCAGGCGGGAGAGAGGTGACTGGGTGGTTAAAGGTACTCACTTCTCTTTCTTTGCTTCACAACATCCATGTGGTGACTCACAACCTGTGTATTTATATACCCAAGAATATGAATGAATGAATGAATGAATGAATGAAGCTTGAAATAAAGAACAAAAATATATTTCAATGATCCAGGGAATAGAGAGATGGCCCAGTTCTTGCAAAAGAGTTCCAGCACCCACAACCGTGTACAACTACAGTTCCAAGTGATCCAATGCTCTCTGTCCTCCTTGAGCCCGTAAGTGGCCAATACTCTCTGTCTTCCTTAGTGTGCACATGCATACACACAGGCAAATATCCACACACCTATTTTTTTTTAAAGAATCTTAAAAGAATATCTAAAGTTGATGACTTAAACTTCCATCTCAGGAAACTAAAGAAAGAACAGATAAAGCCAAAATGGCAAGAGGAAAGAAATAAAGATTATGGTGGAAATAAATGAATCACAGCTTTAAAAAAAAAAACAGAGAAAAATCAATGAAAACAAAGGTTAGTTCTTTGAAGAGATCAACCAACTTGACAATTTTTTAAGCCATAAAATAAAGAGAAAATGCTCAAATTCTAGAGCTAGGAATGAAACAGTGAAGTAGTGGAGATTGCTCATCCCAAAATACAACACACCACGACTTCTGCAGATACTGACAGGCTGACTCTAAGATCTATACAGAAGGTAAAAGAACAGTAGCCAGTAGTCTTCAAAAGGAAGGACAGAGAGGAAGGACTGATACTCCTTTGCTCCACGATATCACAGGTGACAGACTGCCTGGGTATCCATCTGTGATTTCTTCCCTACTGCTTTTAGTACAGCTTCTCAAGTTCTTATATAAATCTGAGCAGACTGGCTGCAGGAAGAAATTGCATTTTTAGTGTGCCCTGCTTCTTGAAGACACGGATCACATTTTTCCTCTTGTATCTCTAGGACATAAGAGAATGCCCCAAAGAGAAAAAAATCATTAAATATTTTGGATAGATGGGTAGATGATGCATGCTTGGATGGATGGATGGATGGATGGATGGATGGATGGATGGATGGATGGATGGATGTGTGAG
>NW_021620873.1:1261868-1264689 GCF_004785775.1 Grammomys surdaster
TGGATGGATGGATGGATGGATGGATGGATGTGTGGGTGGGTGGGTGGATGGATGGATGTGTGGGTGGGTGGGTGGGTGGATGGATGGGTGGGTGGGTGGGTGGGTGGGTGCGTGGATGGATGGATGGATGGATGGATGGATGGATGGGTGTATGGATGGATGGGAGGATGGATGGTGACTTTAGAATTGTTTGTCTTTGTACAATGAATGAGGTAGAGTGATTTTCTAAATGAGTAACACCAAAAAGCACTCAACCAAAACTCCAGGCTACCCCATCTCCAACTCCTCCATGTTCTCCTATCTGACTAGTATGGTGTCACTCACTATTATGAGCATCAAGCAGAGGATCTGTGGGTTGCAATGGACAGACATCTAGATGTCCTCTGGGTATAGGTTCTGCTATCCTAGGAGTGAGTTTGTCCGACCTTGTCCAGTATAGTTGACAGAATTAGCCTTATATTTGAAAAGCCAATTTAGTAGAACTCTTCATCAAATCTTTCAAAACAGCAATGCCTAAATATATCCTAGTTCTCTAATGTCCTACAGTCACTTGGAGCTCCTGTTGCAAGAAGTTTACACAGAGCCCTATCAGAACTCACAGCGAGTTTAGGGCAAAGGAATTTTAATCATCCCATCATCCTGTAAACATGCCCTAAATTTCATTTTCTTTCTTTTTGTGGGGGAGGGGTAGTTTGAGATAAGCTGTTAGTTTATAGCCCTGGCTATCTTAAAACTCTCTCTCTGTTGACCAGGCTAGCCTTAAACTCACAGAGATCCACTTGCCCCTGCCTCCTGAGTGCTGGGATTAAAAGTGTGGGTCACCACTCAGCTTAAATTTCATTTTTTATTGCCAACAGAAAGAACATTGTAGCTAGGAGCTTTGGGGAACCTGGAATTGGACAGGTAGTCATGCGTGTATAAGAGAAGGCAAGGGAATTTCTTCTGGTCGTTATTACTAAGAGAATGCCCCAAAGAGAAAGAATCATTGTGGAAGAAAAGCTCACAGTTCACCTCTGAGTCTCCATTTTGAAGATATTCTAGTCCAAAATTAGATTCATTCTTGGAGATTTCAACAAAGAAAGTGGCTTAGTCTAATATCAGAGTTTTAAATCTCTTGTTTTTGACCCAGACACACACTCAAGGTCACTCAGAGTGTGTCACTTAGAGGTGTGAGCAGGGCTGACTTCCACACAGTGCCTAGAAGCAAGTTTAAAGCTTGCTCACCGATTCCCAAAACCACCCAATTATCTGGTTATCATGGCAATGGTCTACTATGTATGATAATTTCTTCCTCTGGGATTGCTAAAGATACTCCCCTGCCACCATCATAAAAAAAGGAAGAGAGAAAGAAAGGAAGGAAGGAAGGAAGGAAGGAAGGAAGGAAGGAAGGAAGGAAACAACAACAACAAAACAAAATGAAACAAAAAACAAACAAGCATAACCCTTATTAAGGAAAGACAAATCAGAGTTTTAAAGTAAGAAAGTTAGACATTTTCCCGCTGGTCTCCTAGGACTCATCTTTTATTATTCCAGAAATGCTATTGTTAAAGCCATCTATATCTTTAATCTGCTTTTTGAAGTAGCACTTTATAGCAATTCTACAGAGAGTTTTCTTTCAATGGCCATAAAAAAAAAAAACCCTTAAAGATTAGTAAAAAGCTGAACTTCAATGCAAAATGGGATTAGGATCTACATTTTTCCTAGTTTGATTTTTCAGTATGTAAAGACAGAACTGGACCCTGCAGCCAGAAAGAAAACGTGGCCTTTTTCTGAGCCTACGAGACACCTTGGCTGTGCACTTGAATGGCACAGACCCCTTTACAGCATACTTCTTTGTCAGCTTGGCTGCTGCCACGGGGGCACATTTTGGGAGTGTTTTTATTTTGTTTTGTTTCAGAGCTGGACAGTGAATCAAGGGTCTCAAGCCAGGCAGGAACCGCAGCAGAACCTTAGCCGTATCTACTAGAGGTTAGCTGCAACGCACACCCTGGACCAGAGGACTTGAGAATCTCACCGTGCGTGGTTGGGGGTGGGAAAGCTAATCAGCATAGACCAGTGCTCTCCATGCCTGACCAGCTATATGGCTGTGGACACATTCAAAGGAAATTGAAGGGCCCAACTCCCTGGGAACTAAAGGGACAGAAGATTAATTAGCACCAGTAGAGTCACCCAGAGCAAATATATATATATATATATATATATATATATATATATACATATACATATATATATATATATGATTGGGGTTTTGTGTATCTAAGGTGGCCTCAATGCAGCTAAGGATGACCCCTGAACTTCTGACCCTGAGCACATGTACAGACATGTACCACAGTCCCTAGAACCTTCAAGGAGTGGTGACATCCAGCTCAAATGTAATAGTAAGATTTTTTTCTGTTATGCTGATTTTTAAATTATCTTCTGTTTGTACAAACTGATTTCTACCTGTGAATCAATAAGAATTCATTTTCAAAGAAATGTATAGAATAAATTTAGTGAATCAGAAGGAAAATACTAAGTACATGTGAATCTAAGAGGTTCATAGTCATGGCAAAAATCATAAGAACAATGCACCCACATAATTGAAGTCTAGAAAACTCTGACCAGCCCAGCCATGGTTTGAATAGGAAATGGCCCCAAGGCTCATGTGCTTAAGACTTGGTCATTGGCTGATGATGTTGCTTTGGGAGGTGACAGAACCTTGTAAGAGGTAAGGGAGAGAGGAGAGAAATGGGTCACAGCACTCATTTCTTTGAAGATTACGCTTTGTCCCTAGTTCTCTCTCTCTCTCTCTCTCTCTCTCTCTCTCTCTCTCTCTCTCTCT
>NW_021620873.1:1264699-1281526 GCF_004785775.1 Grammomys surdaster
TCTCTCTCTCTCTCTCTCTCTCTCTCTCTCTCTCTCTCTCTCTCTCTCTCTCTCTGTGTGTGTGTGTGTCTCTTCCTCTCTGTGTCTTTCACACAGACACACACAGACACACAGACACACACCAATCCCAGCCATCTTGTAGTGAACACCTCTGCTCTGCCATATGCCTAGTAACTACTATGTTCTATGTTTTCACTTCTGGTAGTAATGGAGTGAGCCAGTGACAGTGGACTCAGAGCTAAAAATCAATCCTTTGTCCTTTTGAGGTGCTTCTCCTCTACCCCCCTCCCCCGGCATCTGACTTGGGGACGAGAACCTGATGCGCATGCCTCATGGTGAAGGACTCAGGCCAAGTACAAGGTCGTCTGCTCTACATGTAGTGCTTCCTTCCTTCCTTCATGTGGCCATCTCCCAGACAGGGATATATGGTGTCCAGTCCTGACGAGCAGGGTGAAAAGTGAGAGAGCAGACAGAGGAAAGGAAAAAGCCGTAGGGTTCTACATCTGACCATCAGGGAATTCACTTAGGGAATCTGTCCACAGGGTTAAGCTTTGGAAGGCAACACTCAACTCCCAAAACAGCCCGACTCTAGACTTCAGGCCTTTTCTTTTGGCAGCAATCTGTCTGTGGCTCCAAAAAAAAGAAACAGCTGAGGTCTGGCCTCCTGCCTCAGGATCAGTCTCCAGAGGATCACCCCAAAAGGGGTGTGTGTGTGTGTGTGTGTGTGTGTACATGTGTGTGTACTAAGTCAATACAGGGCATTACTGGGCACTGACAGAGATGGATACCAATAGGAAGAATAACTAACAAGGCTACCTGGGACTAATCTTCAACATCCTTTTTTTTTTCCAATGGATGTTTGGGTTATCGTTGCCAGGTGCACCACTGTAGGTGATGTTGAGGGTCCATCTGTCTCTATGCACCAGAGATCTGTGGCTCCTTACCATTCTGACTCCAGATGTTTCCAAATACCTTCTGAGAAGCAAAGTCAAATAGCAGGATTAAAATCTTTCTAAGAGTTTCTCTCACAATGTAGAGTGTGTAGAAGAAGACAGTATTTTGCCTCAGTGCTAAAGCAAGAACCAAAGACATTTACTAGACAGTGAGTTTACACTGCAGGACTTCTGGTTATACCAAGACCCTGGCAAATGGCAGGTTCACAGGGAGCTTTTCCAGTGGTCACCAGAGATGCCCTGGGCCAGCCAGTAACCCTTCCTTGGTTCCTTTTCTCATTAGCAAAGCTCAGGCTATTATCTGTATCCAAAGTCTTCATAGCACCCCTACTATTCAAAATGACAGAGGCTAGACCAGCTTCCTGTAACAGGATCTTTAAAAAGTTTTAATTCTACCCATCCAATTAGAAATATAGTCAGTGATGCATGCC
Organism: Grammomys surdaster; assembly: GCF_004785775.1. NCBI lineage: Eukaryota > Metazoa > Chordata > Mammalia > Rodentia > Muridae > Grammomys > Grammomys surdaster. The sequence continues at coordinate 1,266,084 of NW_021620873.1, forward strand.
GGGAAAATAAATGTAGTGAGCTGCAAAGGAACTTGAGAGGGTCACGTGCAGTTTAAATGTAGGAAAGAAGGAAGATTAAAATATCTGCATTGGATGACTGTAGTTTATAATCTACATGAATCATCTTTAGTACAGGATTCGCTGGTTTCAGCTGTTGGGGTGCAGTGTGGTTTCTGCATTATAAAGCAGACTTTATAAAAGTCTAAGAACCGAGTCATGTGAGAATTTGCTTTGCTCAGATACAGTCAAGTCTGATGGAAACAGAAAGGAAGAAGAAAGGATTTTCAAAGAATAGGGTTCCCCTAAGAGTTGTGAATCCACTGGCTGCTCCACCAGTCTCAGGTTCCCTGTGTCTCAGTGAACACCTTGTCCTAGGAACTTTACACATGACCCCTAAACTACTTCATGACTTGACCCCCCCAAACAGTCATGTGCTAGAATCAGGTCTCACTGTGGTGGTGACAGGTGGTAGAACCTGGAGACACTGAGGGCTGTGTCACAGGTAATTAGGTCTTCACTAGGAATATTGTGCTTTTCTTTTGGGTGTACTAGCACTCAAAGGTAATTTATACATATTTCCAGTTGGATGGTTATCTGGTCGACCAGCTAGCTGTTTGGTTGACTTCATTTTGTTTTTGTTTGTTTGGTTGGCTGGTTGGTTTTGGAGGGGTATGTGTTGTCATTTGGTTTGGGTTTTTGTTTTATTTGGAGTTTTGTTCTGAGGCAGAGTCTCACCCTATAGCCCAGGCTAGTCTAGGACTCACTATGTAAACCCTTGCTGACTTCACATTTGAAGTGATCCTCAGCCTTCCAAGTACTAATGACAGGTCTGAGGCCCATGCCAAACTTCCTTGTGTCTTGATGCTATCTGTGAGGCTTTCACCAGAACCATTCATATACCAACAGCATGGTCTTAAACCTTTAGAACTGGGGCCGGCTGACCTCAATAAAACCACCAGTCTCTGATACTTTATCACAGCAGCACAACATAAGCTGACATACATGCTCTGATCATGCATGTGGCCTTCTTCCTCCAGCACAGAAAGGAATGACAACACAGCAGGACGGATGAAGACAATAGAAAAAATATTTGAAACAATTAGGCCTAATAACATCTGGAGTTGTCTACAAATACGTCACAATCAGTGGATGCCAATCATTACTCTTCTGTTTTGTCATGACAGGTGACATGCGCCTTTCTCCATTGAGCAGGCCTCTGATGTTGCTGGAAAGAGGAGCAGAATCTGCTGGACCATTTCTGCCCTGGGGAGTAGGAGGAGGTGTGTCATCAACACCCCTAGATGAAACCACAAGCCTGAGGTGATTTGGTATACAACGGCTCCCTAGTTCTTTCTGATATACAAGTCTGAAGTGAATGTTCTCTTTTGACTAAACCGCAATTCCCACAGTGAAGGCTCCTCTTTCTTTGGCCACTTCCTTCCCCCCATGTTCTTTTCCTATTACACCAAGTTGGTTCATTTTGTGTGCATACATGCACATATGTATGACAGAATGCTTCCCATGGCACTCTTGTTTGGGTCAAGGAACAAGTTTAAGAGTTATTTCTCTTCTTCCACAGTGCAGGTCCCAGGAGTCAAACTTAGGTTGTCTGGCTTAGTGGCAAGTGCCTTTACCTGACTTCTCAAATCCCTATCTTAGGATCTGCTTTAGGGGCAACCCAAATCATGGCTCTGATGTTTCTCTTCTTAATACTGCTACAGACACTACCTCTGGAAACAGGGCCTTGTTCATGTTAGGAACATGCTTCTGCCCTACCCTGAATGTCTCCAGTCCTAACCACTATCTTTTATATCTGTAAACTTAATCTTGTTGTTTCAAGAATGAATACTCAGGGTGTTTCAAAGGTCAAAATCCAGTAACATCTACCAAACTATCTTTTTAAACAAAACTCTAGGTGTCCCCTTTGCCACCCATTGGCTTGTAAGGCCTGAAGACACTGGTGAGCCAAGCAAAAGGCACAAAGGTCACAAGTCAGAGCCAAGCACTGACTGTCAGATCTCAAAAGGCAACCCGAAGGCTTCTGTAAAGTATCTCACGAGGGGAATGCAAAAGGCAGTATGAAGGCAGTAGAAAGCCACTTGCAGCCACTGAGTCTTGTATAGTCACTGTTGAATCATAATTTTAATGCTAGACATGGGTATTTTTTAAAGGAGCCCTTGATAAAGGGGAAAACAGAGCACTAAGAATGTCAAGCCACAGTCCCAGTGCTTGATTTGGAAATCCATGCATCTAACACAACCTTGTACTCTTCAAATAGGGAAGAAACTGCTTCTGAGGCTCACCCTGCCTCCACTAAAGGAATAGATTGTCATCTGGGGATGGAAGTCTTTTCTGGGAGACACCATCAATGCTTGTGATTGAATAGTCTCCCAGGCTCTATGTTGTCTCTGAGGGAACCTCTCCTCCGCAGCAGGTCTGAGCATCTCCCATCTTCCCAGGCTGCATTCTGACACCTCTGCACCCTCCCCCACATCAGCTTGAGATCCAAATGGGACTAGAAGGCTGCAGAGACTCTCCCAGTGATCAATGACAGCTCCAATCAAAGCCACCCAGACAGGCCATGCACTCACGCGACTCCTTGATATAAAAGGTGTTTTATTTCTCATCCCTTTATTTTTGTCACTGAAAGAATGCTTCCCGTGTGTGGATTAATTAAAGTGTAAACATTAAATATTGATTGACGCATTATCAGCATGGAGCAGTAGCCTCCCGACAGATTGATTCCTGCCGTGATTTATTGTCATATTCGGGGAGTCATCACACTTGATAACCAAGAGGGACCACCTGCCTCCCTCTCCATGCCTCCTCCACTCCTTTCTCCTTTCTCCAGTCCCTCCTCTTATTCTTCCAGGTGACATCTGAGTTCCAGTAAGTAAAACATCTTCATCCTACCGTCGAGGGAAGAAAGCCTGTAGCCTGACACTTGTTTTGTGTGTATGCATGCCTGTGTATGTCTCCCAGACAATTCTCAAATCAAACTGATGTGCCTGAACGTGGAAATGAACAAATCTACACTCTTCTAAAGGGGGATTTCTGGGTAACAGAGGCTGCCCCTACTGTGCCGTAGACAGTATAAAATAAAGGAGTGCGTGGCAGCTGCAAAGAGAACAGAATACTACCAAGAAAAAAGAAAGGTTCAGCTGTCAGTCTTCCTGCTTCTCTGTGGAACCAGACACAGGACAGTAACAGACAATTCATAGTTACAACTGGCTATACGCCTCTAAAGAGATGAATGCACAGACCATATCTTAGCAGGCCGACTTGCACATAGCTATTGTCTTTACAGGTGGAGAAATAACAAAGCAGTGATTTCATAGGATTCAAAATCATATTTTAAGCCACTTTTGAAATAGGGCATCATGCTCTCTGCCTATTTTTCTCCCAGTAGGAAAATAGCACAAAGGGCCAATAACAGGTCAGTCCAGTGTAGCCTGCAGGTTTTTTTTTAATCAACTTTTACATAATTTTCTATGAAAAACCCACTCCAACCTGCAAGGTACCAATATCATTTTATCAAAAATCTAACCAACCAAATTGAAGCAAACAAGACTTCAAGTGGCCAGCAAGTCAGGGGAACCACCATCTGAACACCTATCCTCAGAGTGAACCCCGTATCACCCAGAGCCTGATGCACACCCTATGGTGCATGTGGACCACCAAACTCAGATGGCTTTAAAGTCTTCGAATTTCCTAGATACTTCTTGGCAGCACCCTGACCACAGAAAACTCAACAGAGAAGCATTTAGCCTTCTCTCTGAATCCCAGAGTCAGGACCTGGTAAGAGAACACAGGAAGACTGGGCTCCAGTCAGGACCCAGGGAGCTCAACTCACTATCATGGAGTGAGAGTCTGGTCTCCAATGATTATCAGAGTCACTATCCAAAATGACTAGAAAAGAAAGGCAGCTTTTTAGAACACACACACACACACACACACACACACACACTACCTCTCTGCTGCTCCAGCCCTGGAGCCTATTGCAGATGACTTAGGATCCTGCTTGTCATACTCAAGGCTCCAGGTCCCATCTGTGTTTCTATTACATCATATAGGTCAGGTCACCCAGTGTCTTTCTTTCTTTTCCTGCTTCTGAGCTAAAAATGCCCTGAAAAAAAAAGAAACTTGGGGGAGACAAGGATTTTTCTGGCTCACAGTTCAAAAACACACAGTCTAACACAATCAGAAAACAGACCAATGGCTGTTCATGCTCAACTGCAGGCTGAGGCTTATTCTAGGTTACAGATGATTTTTGTTTGCTTTTCTTTTCTCCTTGGGAGGAGCGTTTGGAGATGACTCTAGAAGTCCCTGATTTACCATCCTCTGCTGTCTAAATACACAAAAGTTTTGTTTTGCTCCAATTTGGGTTCTCTGGGATTGGGTTCTTAGAGACTGAACATGGGGCCTCATACATGGTAGACAAGTTCCCTACCTGTCTTAGTTAATGTTTTACTACTGTGAACAGACACCATGACCAAGGCACGTCTTATAAAGGACAACATATATTTGGGGCTGGCTTACAGGTTCAGAGGTTCAGTCCATTATCATCAAGGTGGGAGCAGGACAGCATTCAGGCAGGCATAGTACAGGAGGAAATGAGAGAGAGAGAGTTATATATCTTTACCTGAAGGCTGCTAGCAGAATGCTGGGCTTCAGGCAGTTAGGATGAGGGTCTTAAAGCCCACACCCAAAGAGACACACTTACTCCAAAAAGGCCACACCTACTCCAACAGGGCCACACCTTCTAATAGTGCCACGCCCTGGGCCGAGTATATGTAAACCATCACATTCCACTGAGCTGCAGCCCAAGCCCGTGTGCAAACCTTCTCTCAACTTTGTCACCATGGTCACAGTCATTGTTGTCACCATCTGATCAAGAGACAATCATAGACAGGCTAGCCTTGGTGGTACATGCCAGTGGTGCCAGCATTTGGAAGACAGAAGCAAAAGTATCAAGAGTTTGAGGCCTAGCCTAGGCTAGAAATCAACTCTGTCTCAATAAACAAACAAGCAAACAGCAACAACAAAAGGAGACACACTGTAGACTCTATTAAACAAAGAATCACCTTCACTGCTCTCATTTTCAGTAGCCAAAGACTGTGACAGACATGATGCCACCAATGTACCCTTAGATAGGCTACAGTTTAAGAACAGGAACTCAGGAGCAGATCACCTAGGTTTAGTCCACTCGTTGGGTGAGGGTGGTGCTAGGCCTTTTCTTTAGTCTTAGGAGAGTCTACACAATAGCCAAGTGCCAATCAGGGCTAAACCACACCTGTTTTGACACAAGTTCATGGCATCTTGCAGAGGCTGGGTGTGACCAGAGGCTGGGTATGACTTTTAAGCTGAGCCCCTGAGAATCAAATTTTGACATCTTTGGTGCAGCGTGGCCAGAGTTCTGTAACTCAGACCCATGAATGAAAACAAATGAACCTAAAAAATGTTACCTGGTGGTGAAGACAAAGAGGAAGAAAAAGAAATCAGATTATCAGTGCTTTGGAATCTGAGATAGGCCTGTTGGATGTAGGGGTGGGGGAGGAGAGGGTCTGGGGAGACTAGAGATGAGTTTTTGTTTCTCCCTCCCCAGAGGTCTCGTGACTTGGGGGTAGAGGATGGGGTCCCTACAGCACAGCCTAAGACAGAAAGCTGAATACCTGGAAGTCGTTGAGGTTGTGCTCCAGGGAGAGGGCAGCAAGAATGAGACAGAAAGGCCAAGCAAAGCTGTGGTCTTCAGTACAGCCTAAGCCAGGCCAGATGGAAATGAAGAGACCCCAACCCCCATCCCAAGTGTTCCTTGGATCACCTCTCCAGCTGGGGCCAGCTGTGCATTGTGAGCTGCTTAGGGACAATGGGTCTAATTCTCCAAGGGAAGTGGCAGCTCTGAGCCTCTGGAGCTGCTGGGGAGTGAGTCCCTTGACCCTTGACCCAGCAAAGGAATCTGAACCAGGCTTCAATGTTAAGGTGCACATAGAGCCCTGGTGTGAAGACTGAAGCTCCATCTGTGTGCGGCAGGCCAGTGGCTACCCACTAACCCCGGAACTGCTGGTTCGCGGTGCTTTCCAAAGACCATCTCTCTTAGGTGGTACCAACCCCTTAGTTGTCTGCATCCAGTGTGCTCTTCGCTGCATGAATAGCACTGTGGTCACACCACTGCTCAGCAGAGCTTCCTATGCAGAGACGCCCTTGCAGGAATGACGAGAAAATATCTCATGAGCTTTAAGGCATCAGTCATGTCTCTCATCCAAGAGGAGACCTCTTAGTCTAGCCCTCACCAGCATACACACAGGGTGATGTGAGATCTATCTTCAAAGGCTTCTCCATCTTTCCTCTCAATTTCACCTCAATAAAAGAACACATTTTCCAAACAATGGAAGATTTATTAAAGAGACCCTCAAACTCTTCCAAAAACCAAACAATAGCAACAGCTCATTTCTCACCTGGGAAGAGAGAATGGAGACAGAAGCATTTGTCTCCCTACTGGAATCTAAAGTTCTGTCCAGGCGGCTCATGGATGATCTCGGCCAGAAGATGTGGGAGCTTGAGAGGTTTACTCATGCAGACAATGCAGCCATCACTCTGGGACAGTGGTTTCTGCATCTCTGGAGGAATGTCTCTGACATCCACGTGTCACATCCCTGTGGATATATTTCAGACTAACATACTTGAAGACAAAATGTGGCTGTACTTATTAAAAAGATTCCTGGGAGGCACAATAGATAGCATATACTGTTATGTCACATGGGGGCCAAGACTCCTTCAATACTCACATTAATTCAGAGACAAAGAGTTGCAAGAATGTCATACCTGTGTGGCCAAGGACCCCAGAGTCCTGCCAGGGCTGAGGTCAGGGGAGAGAGTGCAGAGGCCCTTTGTCTGGAAGCCCAATTGAGCTGTGTGGAACATCCCTGGAAGAAGTTGCAGCCCCGGCAAACACTGATCCACTTTTGAATTTTCAGAGCAAATTATCAACTATAAGGAAGAGTACCAATTGTTTAATTGAGAGATACCTCAAGGGGCTGGAGAGAGGGGACTGGAGAGAAGGGTCAGTGCTTAAGAGTACTGGCTGCTTTTCCAGAGGACCCTGGTTTAATTCCCAGCACCCACATGGCAGCTCACAGCTGTCTATAACTCCAATCAGACCCCTTCACAAAGACATACATGTAGGCAAAACAACAATGCATACTAGATAGATAGATAGATAGATAGATAGATAGACAGATAGATAGTATATTAAAAAAAATAAGAGACACTAGATCAGCCATGCAAACATCATATTCTCAGTACCCCAACTCAAACCTGCCTAACATAAAAGTTTACCTGGTGTTTTAAAAATAAGGGTCTGGAAGAAAAAAAAAACTTTATTGTTTCTTCTTATGAAGTAGTGTTTCTAGTTTTTTAATTAACATGTACAAACAACCCCCCTCATGCTGGTGTATTATTTCCTAAAATTATATATGAGTTTAGAAAAGTTTGAAAAAAAATAGTTTTGAAGTTCGCTAAATGCTTACCATTCAAGTCAGGCTATTCCTAAAAATAATCCCTTTAAGTTAAATATCTTTGGTAATAAAGGCAAATTAAGGGACAATAAATTATAACTTCTAGGCTGACCGACGACTAATTATAGATATTATAATTAAGTCCAGTTTCCTACACAGGCATTTATCTTAATAATCATCCCATCCATTAGCATATCTTAAAAGGGTTTCACAAAGCAGGCTGTGGCACTTGAAGGGACATCTGAGCTCCTCCCTAGGCTATGAGAGGGTATAAAATCAAAAGAGATGAAATTGCTTTAAAAAGAAGTTTGGGTTAAATATAAGTTGAAAAATTCAGATTATAGTCATAAAACCCTAACTTAAAAATATTTATCCTAAGTACCCTCTCTGACCAGCCACATGAAGGAGATTTGAGATCCTAAAAATCTACAGTCTCCACAAATCTGTTCAAAGTAGCTTTAACCCTCACAGACTTGTACCGTGTCTGTGGAGAAGTGCAGTTTAGACTGGAACTTTATAGGGGACGCTTGGGTTCTTTCTGGAAGTCCTGACCTTGTTCTGTGACTAATGTAAACAGGACTAATAGTTGACAATAGGAGTGAGAGCAGAGTGATTCTCCTGTCCCTGCTCATTTAAAAGCTGAGTGACTTCCCTGGCCTGCAGTCAGCTGAGCTCTTGGGACCATGTACAAGGCAGGGAGAGCCTGTAGCATGTCTGCTTTCTCTGGGACTCCTTTCTGCCAGCCTGCTGTAAGAGTTCACATCTTAGACGAGCCGGAGAGGTCAAAGATGCTTTAAAAGATCCTTGGAGAAGTCCCAAGGTGTTCCTTCAGCACCTTGGTGCTACAAAGCCCACAGGAGCATCCATCTCTGGGGAGTCTCCAGGATGAGCAGTTAAGCCTTCTGATACAGCTGGTGATTCACTCCTCAGCTGCCTCCAATAATTGTCCAAGGCACATGGGCAAGCTGCACCAGCAGAGGTACTATGAAGGTCAGACTGCAATAGAGCATGCCCTGATTTTATCCTGGAGATTGAAGCACAAATCACCTTGATTTCGATTTGGCACAGGGTTATAAAATGCACTTGCAATCACTGATAGCATGTAAGATCAGGCTCAAAGCATGGGACACCACATTTTATATCCCTGGTAGAGTTTTCCCTAATACAGACATAAATCAGCCCAGAAAGCAGGTACTTGGTCCCTGTTAACAGATAGAGAGAAACATGGGGCCATTAGGATGGAACTGTTCTTGGAACTTGGGGCAAGCTTAAAACTTTGTATCAAAGCCACACCAGGTGCCCTTTAGGAGACAGACCACAGTAGGGCTTTTAAAGGAGGCCAGAGAGGAGCATGAGCTGGTTAGCTAGTAAGAAGGCAGCACAGGCAGTCCAAACCTGCAGAGAAATCCCTCTGAATTTTAGGCAGAGATGTAAAATCTTGACAAGAAAGAAAAAGTAAAGCAACACGGCTCTCATGCACACATTTTGCTACACACATTGAAACATGGAAAAGAGAATAAGGTGTGCCTAGAAAAATGGGAGAAAATTTACCAGTCCAAACAGAAAACCAATGTCCAGAAGAACAGCAGCAGGAGTGTTCCCACCAAGTCTCTCTGTCCAGTTCCCATGGGATATTATGTCAGATTAATATATTCCAGGAAAATAAATAATTGGAGTTCTCTTCTTTGTCTCTCAGATCCAGCAGCCATGCACTTTATAAATATCTAAAAAATCATGAATGGAAGCTCTTACTGGTCTTCAGACGTCCAACTCAATATCAAAAAAGGTAGAGGGCTCATCTTCATCTTGATGTGGGGAGTCTAAGTTCAGACCCAGGTTCTACCTAGGAAAACGACTTCCCAGACTTCCTTCCCCCCCAGATCATTGACCCTGCCACCCAGTCTTACTCTTTTGCTGGTGCTGAAGGGTGAAGAAGACAGGGATCAAAAAGTAGTGATGGAAGTCACTGTTTACATGATTTTTCCCTACATTACTCAAGACTTCTCTTTGACCCAAAGTCAGGAAGAAAACACATGAATATCAAGTTCTTGTTTTGGAATGTGATGTAATATCAGACAGACTGGGAACTAAGCAGAAAAAAAGGGGGAGAAACGTGGCCCCTTACCTGAGCCTGAGCCCTGGGGTAGAATGAAATGGGCCAAGCTGAGGGGATTCTTGTACCAGATCCCTACTCTATCATCTTCCTTCTTCCCTTAGAATGAAAAACATACATCGCTTTTTTTTTTTTTAACCATCCTTTATCTACAGCTTGTCAAGTAGGAAAATAACTTTCTAAGTGAAAATGTGGAGCTGTAATTAGAAGAGAAAAGTGGTACAGGGTGTGCACCCGGGAGGTTAGGTTTCTCCTATCTGGCTCATTGTATCCAAATTAAGCCTCCTGGCAGTTTTATAGTGTAAAACAAAAACACAAAACAAAAAAAGATAAGACTGAGAGGAAGTTCCCTCCTGCCTTTGCCCAAGGTCAGAAGTCAATTTGCAGTAACTTAAAAACAGAAACAAAGTTACAAATAAAATGTCTCTTCTAAAAGGCAAGTCAGTTACAGAATTAGAGTCTGTGCCCTGTGTAGGGCTCAGGGAGAGGGGGCTTCCCTCATCTGACCTTTTGTGTATACAGGAAATATGACGGAAGGAAGGATCCTGGCACCAGCACTGAAGATGACCAAGTGCTTGGACAGATGGATCCTTCCTTCTGCTCCCAGGAAAGAATGTCCCTGGGCAGTGTATGCCTGAAAAAGAATATTGAGAGAGCAGTCAGGAGTTGTTAGAACTGAGCAGGTCGAGATGGATCCTACCCTGGACTGGTCCTTTCTCCTGCCTTCTGCCTCTCTGAAGCTGGCAAGCCATATGGTTCCAATGATGAAGCTGGCAAGCCATATGGTTCCAATGAGGAAGCTGGCACTTTTGTAAAACATGTAGCCCAGAGCTGGAGAAGGGAGGTATCAAGTCAGACAGTGGCAGGGGCAGCCAGGAAGCTCATATAAGACCACCACTGTCCCTGGACACTCCCAACACAGAGTAGGTTTTACAGGAGTCTTTCCTTTTGTCCTCTTCAACTTGTTCTCTGGAGACCTGATGGAACCCTGATGGGGTTCTTCATTGCTGTTGGCCTTGGGATGTCTTGGAAGGCAATCTCCCCCAGCTTCCTCACTGGAAAAGGTGTGATGACACTATGTGACACAGTGTCACACACTGCTGCTTGGACATCCACTAAGCTCCTCCTCTCTATAAGACGGGGAGATGCTGGGATGTCTCCATCAACCACTCAAATTCACAAATGGGACTAGACATTGTTCTCTTGGATGCTGTGGAGATGAACTCTATTAAGGAACTAATGCATGTGGAAACTTCGAGCCCAGTGCCTGAACATAGCAAAGCCCAAATGTAAACCAACTTTGCTTGAATATTTACACTGAATAAAAAATTCCCTCCAGAGCTGGATTGTAACTCAGCCAGAGATCGGTTGTCCTGTGTGCACCAGACTCTGGGTTCCATCCCCAGATCTATGAGGGGTGGGGGGACGGAGAGCAGGCAGACCTGTTGGAGCACATCTTTTAAATCCTGATACTCTAGAGCAGTGGTTCCCAACCTTCTTAGCACTGCAACCTTTTAATATAGCTCCTCATGCTGTGGTGATCCCAACAATAAAATTATTTCCATTGCTACTTCACAACTGTTTTTCTACTGTTGTGAATCATAATGTAAATATCTGTGTTTTCCGATAGTCGTGGGTGACCCCTGTGAAAGAGTCATTTGAGACCCAAAGGGGTTGCAACCCACAGGTTGAGAACTGCTCTTCTAGAGGCTGAAGGAGGGGAGGGTACCTGGGTTTCAGAATGAGTTCAAGGCCAGCATGGACAAATTACTACGATCTTGTTTCCAAATAAACCACAAGGAGAGGGCTAGGGATGGAACTCAGTGGTAAAATGTTTGCTTGGAATGAATGAAGCCATAGGTTCAGTCTCTGGGACCACCAAAACAAAACAAAACAAACAAACAAACAGGACAAAATAGACCAGGCGCGCATTATCCTTGAAGATTATACACATTCCTAGGAGTGTTTTTGCACAGACTCAAGAGCACCTGCAGGTTCCACCTTGAACAGTACAGAAGGTGGGCTGGTAAAGAAAACCCAGCTAAACGAGAGGAAAGGTGCCCAGGGAACCCACATAGTCAGCAATCCCTCCCCAAGGATGACATACAAATGGCAAATGTTAGGCATCAGGGCAACAGTAGACTTAAAAAGCAATCTGGTCATATGTAAGGCTGGTGCATGTGGGAAACCTCTGTGCCCGCCTCTCAATTTTGCTGGAAACATTAAACTGTTCCTTTAAAAAAAATGAAGTATTAGAAAAGAAGCAAAAACTATCAGCTCCAGGCTGGCTGTATCCTTGAATAGCCTGCAGGTACGAGTATGGCAAGAGCCTTACAGGTGGGCTCCAGGCAGGAAAACAGGCCTGTGTGGGTGATAGGAAGAGGCACAGCCAGTTCCAGGGTGATGATGAACCTGGTATGTTTAACTTAACATGTTCTGGTCTCTGTTGGTTCAGTATCTAAGCAAGATTAAATTCATGAGTTAGAGGCTGTAAGTGGATCCCTACATCCGGGATCTGCAGCATCCTTTCTAGCTACTATACTTGGGCTCTCCTACTTTTGTCCCTGGACCACATCTATGTTCTGCCCACCCTGAGTCCCTCCAACCAAGAGGCCAAGCAGCCACAACTCCCTTCTTCCCATTTGTTTCCTCTGCTGCTCGCTTCAGAATCTGTCAGTGTATCTTGCTCTCCCTCTGGCATCTCCCGCCCCTCCCATCTCTGTGTCTGTCCCCACCCCCAACCCCACAGACACTGTTCTTGATAATTATAGTTTATTGATTTCTCCCGCTGTCCTAACATCATGTTCTTCATCTTAGTTAGGCACTGTGTGGACCATCACAGCCTGCATTCCCTGGGAGGCAGAATGCTTGGTGTGCCCAGTCAGGGAGCATTCCAAAGCCTATAGCCAGGTTCCTCTCCATCCCCACTCCACACCCACCCACAGCCCCCCACCCACAGCCCTGTGGCCTCAGGCTGACTCTGGGAGGAAGATGAAAGATCTTAGCAGTAAACTCATATTGACATTTACCACACGCCAGACACATGGGTCTGTGCATTCTCCCAAATAACACTGAGGGAGGTTTACCAATATAAATGAGGCTCAGAGACACACTGGCTCAACTAAAATCACACAGCTATCCAGCGTCAGAGCTGAGATCAGGCCCAAATTGTACACACCGATTCCCAGAGTTACACACATCAAACCAAGACAACTTGCATTGCATCAGCTGGTTTGGAGAGAAGCAAAATGTCCAGAGATGCTACTGTGAAACAAAGTATCTCAATGCAGCATGGCCGGAGGACCCGTCCCACTCCCACTGCCTTCCAGAAAGACTGGCCAGCTGTTCAGGAGACAACCTGGCTCCTAGGCTGCCTACTTCTCACCATAAACAGGAAGGCAATAAAAGCAGCCACTTCTGTGCAGACTCTTGGGGGCTCCCCCTCCTGGGAGGGAACTATCCCCCGGGGCAGAAGAGCAATTGTTTCCTTGAGAAAGTTACTTTCTTCTTTGCCCCTCTGCTTCAAGGTAAATGTCGATATAAGTTGGAAATTCCAACTGTTAAAGTCACCCAGAGTTGGGGACTGGGGCTGGATGCCTGTGTTCAACCCAGAACCCAAGGACAGGGATGACAGTGACAGATATGCCATGCACTCCTCCCATTTTTCATTAACCATCTCTGTTTTAAATCTAATCAATTTACAGAAAGGACCTACTACTTCCTGAAAACAGAAAGCTACAATTCTGAAAAACAACTCTGGAGGGCTGGGGATGTGGCTCAGTCCATGAATGCTAGCCTAGGACACACAGCAGCAGCCAGGCCTGGGTCAGGGGTGGTGATACCTGCCTGAAATGCCATCCTCTTTGACTATCTAAAGTTCAGGGGGTAGCCTGAGATACTGGAAACTCCAGCTCTAAAATAAATACGTAAATAAAGACAGGCCTATGGTGTCCAGAGGTGATGAGAGAAAGCTTGTAAGATGACACAGAACGTCTCAAAGAATGTTCTCAATAACACTCCACAAAAATATTGAAGAAAAAAAATCGAAGTAAGCCAGAAGTTTCCAGGGCCACAGGGCTGCCCTTTGGCAATCATAATTACATGATTTAAGATTTTGCTACTTCTCGCTCTGTTGCATAACCAGTTTTCCAAATGTCCTTTATGCACAAGTTTCTTCCTGTAAATGGGCCACATACATTTAAAGTCACCTTCTGCGATACGGGACCCTGAGGGTGACTGATGAGTTCAGGGGTTCTGGGTGTGCAACCTGACACTGGAACTTTGGTCTGTTTCTTAAAGCCATAACTATTGGTCACTCTCCCTGCTCCCCAGGAATGAGTGGAGCCTCACAAGTCCAATGAAAACACTGGGATATCAGGAGAGATATATGCTGGAGCAGCCCCCCTCTGGCTAGGGGACACGTCTAGTTTCCAGGAAGCCATGTTTAGTGAGTCATGTTCAGTAACAGCTTCTTCTCTCTTTGGTACAGGTATGCTCAGGTATATCTGGTCCAACACCACAAGTATCACTAAAGAATCTGGATCCCATCCTAGAAAATGCTACTTTATCTTCAGGGAACATGGGTGATGAAGACAACACACGGGGTGTGGCCAAGTCCTTGACAAGGTTTGTCATTTCTCCCTACTTGTCCTGCCTTGGCCTAGCCTGGGAATTTTCTAATCCTTGACATCTCTGCCTTGTAGCCATTGAACATGTCACTGTGGCCAGACTCCAGCTCCACAAAGCCTCTTCAGACCCCCAAGTGTCACCCTCCTTGTACATCTCTGCCTGGGCTGTGTCACTTAGCTTGGGCTAGCCACCAGCCTCAGCTTTCAGCATCTCATGTTTGAGTCAGCAGTTGTAAGGTCTCCAGTAACTGGTCTTCACCTACAACCTACAGCGACCCACAGTAACCTCTGAATAACAATCGGGGAGTTTGAAGGGGCTGGAGAGTTTGGAACAGCACTGGTTGCTCTTCCAGAAGACACGGGTTCAATTCCCAGCACATACATGGCAACTCACAGCCATCTGTTCCAAGGAATCTGACACCCTCTCACAGATATACACACAGGTAAAACAACAGTGTGCATAAAATAAAAATAAATTATATAAAATAATCTGGGAGTTTTGTTCTGAACTCTGGATTTCTGTTTTAAAAGGAAAAAGAAAAAAAATCAGAAGATCAGCAGGACTAGAAGCCCACATTCCTCTTTTACAACCCTTGACTGGAGCTGAGTGGCGGGGTTCAGGTGAAACCACATGGTCAGCTTGTTAAACCTTAGCCATTCCTTACAGTCACCAGGAAACTAAACCACTGGGCCATTCTCCCAACTCCACTGCTAACTAGCTGTGTGATCTTGGGTCAGTTACTAAACATCTCAGTTGGGAAATAGAATAACAACAATATCCTCCCTGTGTGAGTTAGATCATTCAAGATGCAAGCCTGAGGACCTGTGTTTGATCCCCAGAACCCACGTAAAGAAACCGGGTGCTTCTGTACCTACCCCTGTACTCCCAGTACCAGGAGGGAGGGAGGGAGGGAGGGAGGGAGGGAGGGAGGGAGGGAGGGAGGGGTGGGGGGAAGGATGGAGGGAGGGAGGAAGGGATGGAGGGAGGGAGGAAGGGAGGGAGGGAGGGAGGATCCCTAGGGATTGCTAGCTGGTCAGCATAGCTGAATCAGCAAGTTCTAGATTCAGTGAGAAGCCCAGTGTCAGAAAACTAAGGTAGAGAGCTAATGAGGAGAGGAAAACACTTGTTGTCAATCTCTGGCCTACACACACACACACACACATACACACACACACATACACACACAC
>NW_021620873.1:1281926-1286064 GCF_004785775.1 Grammomys surdaster
ACACACACACATACACACACACATACACACACACATACACACACACACACGCACACACACACACGCACGCACACACACGCACACACACACATACACACGCACACACACACACACACACAAAGAGACTCACGTTTATATGTATATACATGCAGAGACAGACAGAGGGGGAAGGCAGAGAGAGAGTTGTATGTGTTGGATTCTTGTCTGTGATCTTAAATTAGTCTCCACTTCTCCGAGACAGAAGGGAGAGACACTGTGCTGGAGGGCACCATGTATGCATGGTGAGACTTCTGGTATTTTCAGAGAAAGCCTGAGCCCAGAAAAAATATGCCCAAGGCCCGACCTTTGCCAACATCCATCAGGGAAGGTAGCCTGCAGACACTACTCCCCTCAGAGTATCCCAGGCCCAGGCAGTACAGGCCTGTGTCTTTCGCCCTCTTCACCCTAATCAAGCATCCCAGCAGTGCACTTCCGGGCCTACCCAGGCCCCACCCCCACACGCTGCCCCTGACTCACAGCTGGGAGGATTTTTTTCCTAACAAGCTTTTCTGGTCAGACATCAGCTGAAGAAAAGGCCTCTCTGACTAGGCAGTTGGACTTTTTCCCTACCTCTTTTACAAGCTTCCAACAGCAATCTTGCCAACTGCTCACGGTTTTCCTATTTGAATGCAAAAGAGAGTGGAGGAAACCCCTGATCTCACAGCCACACACACAGAAGCCTCATTCAAGACCCCCTAGCCTCTGTTTCCTGGCTTACTGTCTTGGGCAAGTCCTTTAGACCGTGAGTCTAGCCAGTTCTCCATAGAAATGGGCAGGTGAGTATCCTGACACTTGCCCTGCCCATAGCCAAGAGCTGTGGTAGATGGAAGACCTCTGGTGCACTGAAAATCCTCCAAACCTGGCATGGAGGCATGTGCCTGTCACCCCTACTAATCAGGAGATATAGGCAAGAGAATCAGAAAATCAAGGCCAGCCTCAGCTACATGGGGAGGTCCAGACCACTTGAGTTACATGAGTTTCTGTGTGAAAAATTAAAATTTTACTTTGTATTATGTATATATACATACGTAAAGTAAAACATGCCTGACGAGGTGGCTCAGAAGGTAAAAGTGCTTGTGACACAAGCCCGATGATCAGTGTTTAGTCCTCAGAGAACTCGTATGAAGATGGAAGAAAAGAACCAACTCCACAAACTTGTTCTCGGGCTTCCGTATGTTTAATGTGTCCTCCACTCCCTCACATAAATAAAATGATGCTTTGAATTTTTAAATATAAACAAAATGCCCATTACAGAAGATAGGAGAGATTGTTATCTTTCTTCTCATGAAGCTCCCTTGGTTATCAAAGCCAGCGAGGGAACCCCCATATTTTCACTGCATTAAATCACCCCTACCCGGACTGACCATCTCTACGGTCCACTTACGCCTTGAGTTACATGCACAAAACCCTTTCTCCCATCATGGAGCGGCTTCTAGAAGACTGACGAGCAGATGGCGTGAACAGTGTGGACACGCTGGAAAAAGGCATGACTCATAGCCCCAGTGGGACTAAGTCTGACAGCATGAGAACTCTTCACCCTACAGAGAATGCTTCACTCTTTAAAATGTATTTTTCTAATTTTCGAGGCTAAACTACGTTTTGGTCCTTTCTGGAATTTTTCTCCTATCTGGATGGTGGTTGACTATGAGTAACGGAATCTGATGGAGCCAGCCAAGTCACATGGGACAGCCATAGCCTGCCATAGTTGGCTAGTGTGCCCCCTCTAGAGCCAGAATTTGCTTTGCCTTGAGTTAAGCCTGATAGGCCATCTTGAAGGCCACAGAGGGCCCTAGAGGAAGCGGGCTTGAAGTCTGGCATCTGCCCTCTGCCCTGGGAATGAGCATCACCCACAGCTGCAGGCTGAGAGGAACCCTCATCTTGAATCTGGCAAGCAGCCACTCCTATACTATCATGTCTTCCCTCTGGGCCAACCCTGGCATCCTTTCAGCAGCTGCCTGAAGGACACAACATAAGCACAGTCTATGGTCTACAGACAGATGGGATGGAAAAGCAGTGCATGCCGGTCTGCCCTGCATCAGCTCCAAAATAACGTTTATCCAACCTTTGTGGGGAATTTTAAAGTGTGGTCTGTAATTGAGCAAAGGCTCAAGTCTGTGATCCCCACACTCAGGAGACTAAAGCAGTAGCATGAGAGCTTGGGTCCAGCCTGGGCTACAAAGCAGATTTTTTTTTTTCTTTTTAGGGTTTTGTTGCCAAGATGGGTGGTGCTTGTCTTTAATTCCAGCACTGGAGAAGTACAGACTGATATATCACCAAGTCTGAGACCAACCTTGTCTACATAACAGATTCCAGGTTAATCAAGGCTACATTGTGAAACGCTGTCTCAAACGAAAAGTGGGAGGGGCAGGAGAGCCATCACTATGAGAATCCCCAACCATCTTTAGGAGAAACAGCAAACATGTTGCAGACATCCTGATAAAGAGCAGCCTCGGATGGAACCTCACCATTGCTAAGAGTAAACATTTTAACAGTGTAACAAACATATCAACAGGCTTACGGAAAAGCGAGGATGGAAGGATCTTACTCACTGGTTTTGTGTTTCCGAGTATTTTACTGCAGGAGACAAATGTCTGTCAAGGATTTTTGAAGCTCAACATTGGCTTTGAACAACTTCAAGAGGCTGTACGGCCCATGCCACTGAGCATCTGTAAACAGCCCTGGGTTTTGCCTGCATGCTTCTAACTATCCAGTTCAATATCACTACAGCGCCTAAAAGGTTTTTAATATAGATTTTTAATATATCCATATCATCACTTCAGTGAGAGTGAGAGCAGGGCTTTTCCTCTAGGGTCTTCCCAGCTATTTGCTGCTGACATAACACCATTAAAAATAAACCTACCCAGAGGAAGTAGTCATTTTACATGGTATTAGGACTAATGTTATCATTTAGTAGCTTCAGAGATTTGCCCACAGCAGAGGCCCCAGATAATGACGGAAACATGATCGTGTGAGATGATTTTTTTCCACGGACAGCTTTCATCATCTGCAGCTTGTCATGTAGATGCTTATTTAAGACTTACACCACTGAGCAAACATTGTTTCTTTCAGAAGAATAAAACCATCAGTGCCACGGAGCGCGATAAGGGATGGCTTTCTCGTCTGGGGCTTGAGACCTGCTGGCTGCTGTATGAAACACCAGGCATACATCTCTGGTGTGAACAGGAAGGTGGAGGGGGACATTCTCTACCTTCTGCCTAGCACACACCAGGCTCGGATGCAGACACACCAACCTACATACTCAGCACGAAAGCCTTACAAGTTCAGCCAGTGTTTAGGAAGCGGAAATTCAAACAGAGTCAATCATTGAGAAGACATGATAAAACCAGGCCAGGAGACTGAGAGGTGGAAGGCTCACAAGTTCAAGACTAGCCTGGACTACAGAGTGAGTTCCAAGCCAGCACACTGACCCTATTTTAGAATTTTTTTTTTTAAATTTGTAACGGCTGAGACGAGCTCAGCGGTAGAACACTTGTCTAGCATTCACTAGGCCCTGGGTTCAAATCTTCACTACTACAAACAACTAACCAAGAAAGAAATAATGACCCCAAAGGCAGACAATGTTATCAGTCTGCCAAAACCACGGAGTCTGATGGAAGGCAAAGATCCTGAGACACAGGTAAATGAGTTCACGTCACCCTTACTTACCGACTGTGGGGAAGGTCTCAGCACCTTCCTCACTGCACCATGGAACACAGAAATCTCTCATGGTAGAATTTATACCCAGTCACCCACCAACATGTCCGCATCTCCTGAGCATCTGCAGTGTACTAGACTCTCGGTCACAAAACAAAGAGAAAGAAAGGGAAAGGGCAAAGGCCTGAGCAAGGTGTCTCCCATTCCTCTGGAAGGCAAGAGAACTGAGCTCTGAAGGCCAGCCTGGAAGGCATGGGAGACTGTCTCAAAGAGGGGAAGCATTGTCCTTGACCCCAGATTGAATAGCACATGTGGGCCCTCATGGCTCATTGGGAGCTGAATGCCCACACCGAGGGGCTAACGACAGGGTTAAAGTTATACTTCGAAGTGTGCACACAGGGGTAGGTAGCCCTTTGTGTTAGAGCATTAAAAAGGAAAGAGAGGG